>NC_068440.1:40444960-40449960 GCF_023373465.1 Oncorhynchus keta | reverse complement strand
CTCACAGACATGGCAGAATGGTTTCACAGATATGACAGAAGGGTTTCACAGAAATGGCAGAATGGTTTCACAGATATGACAGAATGGTCTCACAGATATGACAAAATGGTTTCACAGATATGATAGAATGGTTTCACAGATATGACAGAATGGTCTCACAGATATGACAGAATGGTTTCACAGATATGACAGAATGGTTTCACAGATATGACAGAATGGTCTCACAGATATGACAGAATGGTCTCACAGATATGACAGAATGGTTTCCCAGATATGACAGAATGGTTTCACAGATATGACAGAATGGTTTCACAGATATGACAGAATGGTCTCACAGATATGACAGAATGGTTTCACAGATATGACAGAATGGTCTCACAGATACGACAGAATGGTTTCACAGATATGACAGAATGGTCTCACAGACATGGCAGAATGGTTTCACAGATATGACAGAATGGTCTCACAGACATGGCAGAATGGTATCACAGACATGGCAGAATGGTTTTACAGATATGACAGAATGGTTTCACAGATATGACAGAATGGTCTGACAGACATGGCAGAATGGTTTCACAGATATGACAGAATGGTTTCACAGATATGACAGAATGGTCTCACAGATACGACAGAATGGTTTCACAGATATGACAGAATGGTTTCCCAGATATGACAGAATGGTTTCACAGATATGACAGAATGGTTTCACAGATATTACAGAATGGTCTGACAGACATGGCAGAATGGTTTCACAGATATGACAGAAGGGTTTCACAGAAATGGCAGAATGGTTTCACAGATATGACAGAATGGTCTCACAGATATGACAAAATGGTTTCACAGATATGATAGAATGGTTTCACAGATATGACAGAATGGTCTCACAGATATGACAGAATGGTTTCACAGATATGACAGAATGGTTTCACAGATATGACAGAATGGTCTCACAGATATGACAGAATGGTCTCACAGATATGACAGAATGGTCTCACAGATATGACAGAATGGTTTCCCAGATATGACAGAATGGTTTCACAGATATGACAGAATGGTTTCACAGATATGACAGAATGGTCTCACAGATATGACAGAATGGTTTCACAGATATGACAGAATGGTCTCACAGATACGACAGAATGGTTTCACAGATATGACAGAATGGTCTCACAGACATGGCAGAATGGTTTCACAGATATGACAGAATGGTCTCACAGACATGGCAGAATGGTATCACAGACATGGCAGAATGGTTTTACAGATATGACAGAATGGTTTCACAGATATGACAGAATGGTCTGACAGACATGGCAGAATGGTTTCACAGATATGACAGAATGGTTTCACAGATATGACAGAATGGTCTCACAGATACGACAGAATGGTTTCACAGATATGACAGAATGGTTTCCCAGATATGACAGAATGGTTTCACAGATATGACAGAATGGTTTCACAGATATTACAGAATGGTCTGACAGACATGGCAGAATGGTTTCACAGATATGACAGAATTGTCTCACAGACATGACAAAATGGTTTCACAGATATGACAGAATGGTCTCACAGACATGGCAGAATGGTTTCACAGATATGACAGAAT
Organism: Oncorhynchus keta; assembly: GCF_023373465.1. Lineage (NCBI taxonomy): Eukaryota > Metazoa > Chordata > Actinopteri > Salmoniformes > Salmonidae > Oncorhynchus > Oncorhynchus keta. The sequence goes on along the minus strand of NC_068440.1, from coordinate 40,448,357 downwards.
GGTCTCACAAATGTGACAGAATGGTTTCACAGATATGACAGAATGGTCTCACAGACATGGCAGAATGGTCTCACCGATATGACAGAATAGTTTCACAGATATGACAGAATGGTCTCACAGATATGACAATGGTCTCACAGACATGGCAGAATGGTTTCACAGATATGACAGAAGGGTTTCACAGAAATGGCAGAATGGTTTCACAGATATGACAGAATGGTCTCACAGATATGACAGAATGTTTTCACAGATATGACAGAATGGTTTCACAGATATGACAGAATGATCTCACAGATATGACAGAATGGTTTCACAGATATGACAGAATGGTTTCACAGATATGACAGAATGGTCTCACAGATATGACAGAATTGTCTCACAGATATGACAGAATGGTTTCACAGATATGACAGAATGGTTTCACAGATATGACAGAATGGTCTCACAGACATGGCAGAATGGTTTCACAGATATGAAAGAATGGTCTCACAGACATGGCAGAATGGTTTCACAGAGATGACAGAATGGTTTCACAGATATGACAGAATGGTCTCACAGACATGGCAGAATGGTATCACAGACATGGCAGAATGGTTTCACAGATATGACAGAATGGTTTCACAGATATGACAGAATGGTCTGACAGACATGGCAGAATGGTTTCACAGATATGACAGAATGGTTTCACAGATATGACAGAATGGTCTCACAGATATGACAGAATGGTTTCACAGATATGACAGAATGGTCTCACAGATATGACAGAATGGTCTCACAAATATGACAGAATGGTTTCCCAGATATGACAGAATGGTTTCACAGATATTACAGAATGGTTTCCCAGATATGACAGAATGGTCTGACAGACATGGCAGAATGGTTTCACAGATATTACAGAATGGTTTCCCAGATATGACAGAATGGTCTGACAGACATGGCAGAATGGTTTCACAGATATGACAGAATTGTCTCACAGACATGGCAGAATGGTTTCACAGATATGACAGAGTGGTCTCACAGACATGGCAGAATGGTTTCACAGATATGACAGAATGGTCTCACAAATATGACAGAATGGTTTCACAGATATGACAGAATGGTCTCACAGATATGACAGAATGGTCTCACAGATATGACAGAATGGTTTCACAGATATGACAGAATGGTCTCACAGATATGACAATGGTCTCACAGACATGGCAGAATGGTTTCACAGATATGACAGAAGGGTTTCACAGAAATGGCAGAATGGTTTCACAGATATGACAGAATGGTTTCACAGATATGACAAAATGGTTTCACAGATATGATAGAATGGTTTCACAGATATGACAGAATGGTCTCACAGATATGACAGAATGGTTTCACAGATATGACAGAATGGTTTCACAGATATGACAGAATGGTCTCACAGATATGACAGAATGGTCTCACAGATATGACAGAATGGTTTCCCAGATATGATAGAATGGTTTCACAGATATGACAGAATGGTCTCACAGACATGGCAGAATGGTTTCACAGATATGAAAGAATGGTCTCACAGACATGGCAGAATGGTTTCACAGATATGACATAATGGTTTCACAGATATGACAGAATGGTTTCACAGACATGGCAGAATGGTTTCACAGATACGACAGAATGGTTTCACAGATATGACAGAATGGTGTGTAGTGACAAACTTTCCGTAGGCTTTCTATTAGCTTTTGATCCAGACCAGTACTAACACACAACTGATCAACTATTTATCAACGCCTTGATTAGATGCATCTGATCATGTATTAGTCCTGGGCTTGAACAAAAACCTGCAAAACCAGAAATAAAGATAACAGTCTTAGGAGATAACCACACTGTAACCCCAGTGCAGGGCTCTCTGTCTTAGTCACTCCACCATCCCCACCAACAATCTTCATCTTCTAGTAGTTCAGACCACTTTCAGACCACACATCTTTCCCTATCAGGGATATGGTAGCTGGCATTGTGAATGGAGAGGGACCTCTCCCTGACAGCACGGGGCCCTCCACCACCGATACACTCCCCTGCACCTCTTCCCCAGGAGGATTCACACAAAGCTAATCACCAGCATGAAGACTGTGAACACTCGCTTCTTTGTTGGCCTGGGGAACAAAAAGATCCATAGAATAATTTTTCTCTAGAACGTGAAATGAATCAATACAGTAGCTTGTGAAAGTATTCACTCCCCTTGGCATTTTTCCTAGTTTGTTGCCTTACAACCTGGAATTAAAATTGATTTTGTGGGGGGTTTGTATCGTTTGATTTACACAACATGCCTACCACGTTGAAGATGCAAAATATGTATTATTGTAAAGAACAAAACAAGAAACAAGACAAAAAAAATGAAAACGTGAGCGTACATAACTATTCACCCCCTCAAAGTCAATAGTTTGTAGATCCACCTTTTGCAGCAATTACAGCTGCAAGTCTCTTGGGGTATGTCTCTATAAGGTTGGCACATCTAGTCACTGGGATTTTTGCCCATTCTTCAAGGCTCCAGCTCCTTCAAGTTGGATGGGTTCCGCTGGTGTACAGCAATCTAAGTCAATACCACAGATTCTCAATTGGATTGAGGTTTGGGCTTTGAATAGGCCATTCCAAGACATTTAAATGTTTCCCCTTAAACCACTTGAGTGTTGCTTTAGCAGTATGCTTAGGGTTATTGCCCTGCTGGAAGGTGAACCTCCGTCCCAGTCTCAGGGTGATGAGAGGTGTTGGGTTTGCGCCAGACATAGTGTTTTCCTTGATGGTCAAAAGGCAACATTTTAGTCTCATCTGACCAGAGTACCTTCGTCCATATGTTTGGGGAGTCTCCCACATGCCTTTTGGTGAACACCAAACGTGTTTGCCTATTTTTCTTCTTTAAGCAATGACTTTTTCTGGCCACTCTTCCGTAAAGCCCAGCTCTGTGGAGTGTACGTCTTAAAGTGGTCCTATGGACAGATACTCCAATCTCCGCTGTGGAGCTTTGCAGCTTCTTCATGATTATCTTTGGTGTCTTTGTTGCCTCTCTGATTAATGCCCTCCTTGCCTGGTCCGTGAGTTTTGGTGGGCGGCCCCCTCTTGGCAGATTTGTTGTGGTGCCATATTCTTTCCATTTTTGAATAAAGGATTTAAATGGTGCTCCGTGGGATGTTTCAAAGTTTCAGACATTTTTTTATAACCCAACTCTGATCTGTACTTCTCCACAACTTTGTCCCTGACCTGTTTGGAGAACTCCTTGGTCTTCATGGTGCCGTTTGCTTGGTGGTGACCCTTGCTTAGTGGTGTTGCAGACTCTGGGGCCTTTCAGAACAGCTGTATATATACTGAGATCATGTGACAGATCATGTGCCACGTAAAGTCTGCATGTGTTCAATCTAACTAATGATGTGACTTC
>NC_068440.1:40192460-40434960 GCF_023373465.1 Oncorhynchus keta | reverse complement strand
TGAGGGAGGGACAGTAGACTGTGATGTGGAGGAGTACATGAGGTGAGGAGAGAGTGTGCGGGCTGGGAGGGACAGTAGACTGTGACGTGGAGGAGTACATGAGGAAGGGACAGTAGACTGTGACGTGGAGGAGGACATGAGGAAGGGACAGTAGACTGTGACGTGGAGGAGTACATGAGGAAGGGACAGTAGACTGACGTGGAGGAGTACATGAGGAAGGGACAGTAGACTGTGACGTGGAGGAGTACATGAGGAAGGGACCGTAGACTGACGTGGAGGAGTACATGAGGGAGGGACTGTAGACTGACGTGGAGGAGTACATGAGGGAGGGACAGTAGACTGTGACGTGGAGGAGTACATGAGGGAGGGACAGTAGACTGTGACGTGGAGGAGTACATGAGGAAGGGACAGTAGACTGTGACGTGGAGAAGGTGGAGTACATGAGGGAGGGACAGGTAGTAGTGAACCCTGTAGAGGATGAGGAGGGGTATTTGAGGTGAAGGTGAGGGAGGTAGTAGTGAACCCTGAAGAGAAAGTAGAGGATAAGGAGGGGTATTTGAGGTGAAGGTGAGGGAGGTAGTAGTGAACCCTGTAGAGGATGAGGAGGGGTATTTGAGGTGAAGGTGAGGGAGGTAGTAGTGAACCCTGAAGAGAAAGTAGAGGATAAGGAGGGGTATTTGAGGTGAAGGTGAGGGAGGTAGTAGTGAACCCTGAAGAGAAAGTAGAGGATAAGGAGGGGTATTTGAGGGGAAGGTAAGAAACGGCAGAGAATCTAGCTCTGGGAGAGGAGACTCATCAGATAACAACAGCCAGTCTCTGGTGATGCTGGCTTATTCTCCTACTGTTAGACTGACTCATTTGGGTCAGGTGTGTAGGGAGGGATGGATAAAAAGATGATTGCAGCCAGGCTTACATACAGGTCCTGAAGAAGGCAGTAGGCTTTATGACATGTCTCTGGCTGTATAGCTTCTTGTGCAAGTTTATAGACTTTCCAGAAACCACAGTCGAATCAATGCAGAGAGAAAGAAAATAGAGAATGAGTAGAGAAGTAGAACACAGAACACGTGATAATAGATGCACAATTGGCAATGATTACATGGTCTGTATACTAGGGGAAGTCTATATACAAGGGGTGCCGGCGGTGCCTAGTCTATATACAAGGGGTGCCTAGTCTATATACAAGGGGTGCCTAGTCTATATACAAGGGGAAGTCTATATACAAGGGGTGCCTGGTCTATATACAAGGGGTGCCGGCGGTGCCTAGTCTATATACAAGGGGTGCCGGCGGTGCCTAGTCTATATACAAGGGGTGCCGGCGGTGCCTAGTCTATATACAAGGGGTGCCGGCGGTGCCTAGTCTATATACAAGGGGTGCCGGCGGTGCCTAGTCTATATACAAGGGGTGCCGGCGGTGCCTGGTCTATATACAAGGGGTGCCGGCGGTGCCTGGTCTATATACAAGGGGTGCCGGCGGTGCCTGGTCTATATACAAGGGGTGCCGGCGGTGCCTGGTCTATATACAAGGGGTGCCGGCGGTGCCTGGTCTATATACAAGGGGTGCCGGCGGTGCCTGGTCTATATACAAGGGGTGCCGGCGGTGCCTAGTCTATATACAAGGGGTGCCTAGTCTATATACAAGGGGTGCCGGCGGTGCCTAGTCTATATACAAGGGGTGCCTGGTCTATATACAAGGGTGCCGGCGGTGCCTAGTCTATATACAAGGGGTGGTGCCGGCGGTGCCTAGTTTATATACAAGGGGTGCCGGCGGTGCCTAGTCTATATACAAGAGGTGCCGGCGTTGCCTAGTCTATATACAAGGGGTGCCTGGTCTATATACAGGGGTGCCGGCGGTGCCTGGTCTATATACAAGGGGTGCCGGCGGTGCCTGGTCTATATACAAGGGCCTGGTCTATATACAAGGGGTGCGGCGGTGCCTGGTCTATATACAAGGGTGCCTGGTCCATGAGGGTGCCTGGTCTATATACAAGGGGTGCCTGGTCTATATACAAGGGGTGCCTGGTCTATATACAAGGGGTGCCGGCGGTGCCTGGTCTATATACAAGTGGTGCCGGCGGTGCCTGGTCTATATACAAGGGGTGCCGGCGGTGCCTGGTCTATATACAAGCCGGGGTGCCTGGTCTATATACCGGCGGTGCCTGGTCTATATACAAGGGGTGCCGGCGGTGCCTAGTCTATATACAAGGGGTGCCGGCGGTGCCTAGTCTATATACAAGGGGTGCCGGCGGTGCCTAGTCTATATACAAGGGGCCGGGCGGTGCCTAGTCTATATACAAGGGGTGCCGGCGGTGCCTAGTCTATATACAAGGGGTGCCGGCGGTGCCTAGTCTATATACAAGGGGTGCCGGCGGTGCCTAGTCTATATACAAGGGGTGCCGGCGGTGCCTAGTCTTATATACAAGGGGTGCCGGCGGTGCCTAGTCTATATACAAGGGGTGCCGGCGGTGCCTAGTCTATATACAAGGGGTGCCGGCGGTGCCTAGTCTATATACAAGGGGTGCCGGCGGTGCCTAGTCTATATACAAGGGGTGCCGGCGGTGCCTAGTCTATATACAAGGGGTGCCTGGTCTATATACAAGGGGTGCCGGGCGGTGCCTAGTCTATATACAAGGGTGCCGGCGGTGCCTAGTCTATATACAAGAGGTGCCGGCGGTGCCTAGTCTATATACAAGGGGTGCCTGGCGGTGCCTAGTCTATATACAAGGGGAAGTCTATATACAAGGGGTGCCTGGTCTATATACAAGGGGTGCCGGCGGTGCCTAGTCTATATACAAGGGTGCCGGCGGTGCCTAGTCTATATACAAGGGGTGCCTGGTCCATATACAAGAGGTGCCGGCGGTGCCTAGTCTATATACAAGGGGTGCCTGGTCTATGTACAAGGGGTGCCGGCGGTGCCTAGTCTATATACATACAGGGCAGCCGGGCGGTGCCTGGGTGCCTGGTCTATATACAAGGGGTGCCGGCGGTGCCTGGTCTATATACAAGGGGTGCCGGCGGTGCCTGGTCTATATACAAGGGGTGCCGGCGGTGCCTGGTCTATATACAAGGGGTGCCGGCGGTGCCTGGTCTATGTACAAGGGGTGCCGGCGGTGCCTAGTCTATATACAAGGGGTGCCGGCGGTGCCTATATACAAGGGGCCGGCGGTGCCTAGTCTATATACAAGGGGTGTCTATATACGGCGGTGCCTAGTCTATATACAAGGGGTGCCGGCGGTGCCTAGTCTATATACAAGGGGTGCCGGGCGGTGCCTAGTCTATATACAAGGGGTGTCCGGCGGTGCCTAGTCTATATACAAAGGGTGCCTAGTCTATATACAAGGGGTGCCGGCGGTGCCTAGTCTTATATACAAGGGGTGCCGGCGGTGCCTCGTCTTATATACAAGGGGTGCCGGCGGTGCCTCGTCTTATATACAAGGGGTGCCGGCGGTGCCTCGTCTTATATACAAGGGGTGCCGGCGGTGCCTAGTCTTATATACAAGGGGTGCCGGCGGTGCCTAGTCTATAGACTAGGGGTGCCGGGTTGCTCTGATTGTGTGTGTATAGGATACATTATGGATAACCAGTCAACTAATGGTGGGTCTGGAGTCATGTAAGCTCGGCCTATGGCTTCCTCTCCTCGTTTCTGGCTCTCCTTCATCAGCTTATCTGAAAACATAGGGGAGGCAGAAAACACATGGTGTAGAATGTACACTTTGTTTGGTTCCACATTACTGCAGATGGAGAATCTATTGAGTTGTACGGAAGTAGTGATGTCAGTTACTCTATCCACTGCTCACACCACAAACAGGAAGTGTGTTGTCTGTTCTTACTCTATGGTGTCTGTTGTTGCAGGAGGGACGGTAACTGTTGTTGTTGTAGGGACAGGAAGTGTTGTCTGTTCTTACTCTATGGTGTCTGTTGTTGTTGCAGGAGGGACGGTAACTGTTGTTGTAGGGACAGGAAGTGTGTTGTCTGTTCTTACTCTATGGTGTCTGTTGTTGCAGGAGGGACGGTAACTGTTGTTGTTGGGACAGGAAGTGTGTTGTCTGTTCTTACTCTGTGGTGCCTGTTGTGTTCTTCTAGGAGGGACAGTAACCTGGTGAAGGAGGAGATTAAAACCTTCCTCAACAACCGCAGGATCTCCCAGGCCATCGTAGGACAGGTGACAGGTAAAGCAGTCATTTATATATATATGTATATATAGTGAACCTGTGTCGTCTGTTTTTAGTGTTCGCTGTTTACATTGGTTTGTATGAATATTAGTGTCTTTCCTTCTAGGATATTTTTTTATAATGCTCTCATTTGGCTTGTAAGTAAGCATTTCACTGTAAGGTCTACTACACCTGTTGTATTCAGCATTTCACTGTAAGGTCTACTACACCTGTTGTATTCAGCATTTCACTGTAAGGTCTACTACACCTGTTGTATTCAGCATTTCACTGTAAGGTCTACTACACCTGTTGTATTCAGCATTTCACTATAAGGTCTACTACACCTGTTGTAATTCAGCATTTCACTGTAAGGTCTACTACACCTGTTGTATTCAGCATTTCACTATAAGGTCTACTACACCTGTTGTATTCAGCATTTCACTGTGAGGTCTACTACACCTGTTGTATTCAGCATTTCACTGTAAGGTCTACTACACCTGTTGTATTCAGCATTTCACTGTAAGGTCTACTACACCTGTTGTATTCAGCATTTCACTGTGAGGTCTACTACACCTGTTGTATTCAGCATTTCACTGTAAGGTCTACTACACCTGTTGTATTCAGCATTTCACTGTAAGGTCTACTACACCTGTTGTATTCAGCATTTCACTGTAAGGTCTACTACACCTGTTGTATTCAGCATTTCACTGTAAGGTCTACTACACCTGTTTTATTCAGCATTTCACTGTAAGGTCTACTACACCTGTTGTATTCAGAATTTCACTGTAAGGTCTACTACACCTGTTGTATTCAGCATTTCACTGTAAGGTCTACTACACCTGTTGTATTCAGCATTTCACTGTAAGGTCTACTACACCTGTTGTATTCAGCATTTCACTGTAAGGTCTACTACACCTGTTGTATTCAGCATTTCACTGTAAGGTCTACTACACCTGTTGTATTCAGCATTTCACTGTAAGGTCTACTACACCTGTTGTATTCAGCATTTCACTATAAGGTCTACTACACCTGTTGTATTCAGCATTTCACTGTGAGGTCTACTACACCTGTTGTATTCAGCATTTCACTGTAAGGTCTACTACACCTGTTGTATTCAGCATTTCACTGTAAGGTCTACTACACCTGTTGTATTCAGCATTTCACTGTGAGGTCTACTACACCTGTTGTATTCAGCATTTCACTGTGAGGTCTACTACACCTGTTGTATTCAGTATTTCACTGTAAGGTCTACTACACCTGTTGTATTCAGCATTTCACTGTAAGGTCTACTACACCTGTTGTATTCAGCATTTCACTGTAAGGTCTACTACACCTGTTGTATTCAGCATTTCACTGTAAGGTCTACTACACCTGTTGTATTCAGCATTTCACTGTGAGGTCTACTACACCTGTTGTATTCAGCATTTCACTGTAAGGTCTACTACACCTGTTGTATTCAGCATTTCACTGTGAGGTCTACTACACCTGTTGTATTCAGCATTTCACTGTGAGGTCTACTACACCTGTTGTATTCAGCATTTCACTGTGAGGTCTACTACACCTGTTGTATTCAGCATTTCACTGTCACTGTAAGGTCTACTACACCTGTTGTATTCGGCATTTCACTGTAAGGTCTACTACACCTGTTGTATTCAGCATTTCACTGTGAGGTCTACTACACCTGTTGTATTCAGCATTTCACTGTGAGGTCTACTACACCTGTTGTATTCAGCATTTCACTGTAAGGTCTACTACACCTGTTGTATTCGGCACATGTTACAAATAAGATTTGATTTGTTCCTACTCGCGCTCCTTCTCCATCTGTTTCTCCTCTCCTCCCATAATTTTCTCCCTCCCCTATCTCCTACCTTCCTCTGCTCATTATTTACTTTCCTCCTCCTCACTCCTCTCCCTAGGTATCACATTTTATTGATCACATACACATATTTACAGATGTTATTGCAGGTGTGGTGAAATCAGTCCTTTCCTTCTCCTCACCCTAGGTATTAGAGTTAGGGCCTTCAGAAGTATTCATACCCCTTGACTTATTCCACATTTTGTTGTGTTACAGCCTGAATTATTTTTAAATGATTACATAATTTTTTTCATACCCATCTACACACACAATACCTCCAAAATTAAAAAGTGAAAACATGTTTTTTGACATTTTTGAAAATGTATTGTCAATTGAAATACAGTATTCAGTCCCCTGAGTCAATACTTTGTAGAAGCACCTTTGGCAGTGATTACAGCTGTGAGTGTTTTGGGGGTAAATCTCTTAAAAGCTTTCCAACACCTGGATTGTGCCACATTTCCTACTTTTATTATTTTCTAAATTCTTCTATCTCTGTCGAATTGGTTGTTGATCGTAGATTTTCAATCAGATTTATGTCAAAACTGTTACTTGGCCATTCAGGAACATTCACTATATTCTTGTTAAGCAACTCCAGTGTAGATTTGGCCTTGTGTTTGAGGTCATTGTCCTGCTGAAAGGTGAAGGTTTTCCTACTAGGATTTTGCCTGTGCTTATCTCCATTCAGGTTTTTTTTTTAATCCTGAAAAACGATGACAAGCATACCCATAACATGATACAGCCATCACTATGCAAATATAGAGGTACTCAGTAATGTGTTGTATGTTTGGGGCAAACCCAATAACACTTTGTATTCCGGACATGAAGTGAGTTGCTTTGCCACATTTCTTGCAGTATTACTTTAGTGCCTTGTTGCAAACCGGATGCATGTTTTGGAAAACTTTTATTCTGTACTGGCTTCCTTCTTTTCACTCTGTCATGAGGTTATTATTGTGGAGTAACTACCATGTTGCTGATCCATTCTCAGTTTAATGGCTGTGATGAGAGAGAGAAAAAAAACGGTTCGTTTTTTTTCGAAGTCACCATTGGCCTCATGGTGAAATCCCTGAGCAGTTTCCTTCCTCTCCGGCAACTGAGTTAGGAAGGTCCCCTTTATCTTTGTAGTGACTGGTTGTATTGATACACCATCCAAAGTGTGATTAATAACTTCACCATAATCAAAAGGATATTCAATGTGTGCATTTTAATTTTTTATTTTTACCCATCTACCAATAGGTGCCCTTTTTTGTTTTGTTTTTACCCATCTACCAATAGGTGCCCTTTTTTGTTTTGTTTTTACCCATCTACCAATAGGTGCCCTTTTTTGTTTTGTTTTTACCCATCTACCAATAGGTGCTCTTTTTTGTTTTGTTTTTACCCATCTACCAATAGGTGCCCTTTTTTGTTTTGTTTTTACCCATCTACCAATAGGTGCCCTTTTTTGCGAGGCATTGAATGTCCCTTTGAGAAGTTACAGAGATGAGGTATAAATTAATAATTAGACACCATTCTTACACACATGCAACCTATGTGACTTGTTAAGCACATTTATACATCTGAACTTATGTAAATTAAATCTGAACTTATGTAAATTAATTATGTAAATTAAATTAGAGGGGGAAAAAGTATGTTTTCTCACCCCTTTGCTGTGACACTCCAAATTGAGAGCAGGTGCACCCAATTTCTATCAATCATCCTTGATTGATCGCTACAACTTGATTGGAGTCCACCCGTGACCAATTGTTTTGGAAATGATTTAGAACGGAACGCACCTGTCTGTATAAGGTCCCACAGTTGACAGTGCAGAATCTATACCATGAAGTACAAGGAACTGTCTGTCGATCTCTGAGAGAATTGTGATCAGACATACATCTGGGGATTAAACAATGTCGATAGTGTTGAGTGTTTTTTCTAAGACAACCAAACCATTTCTAGAGCACGGTGGTCTCCGTTATTGAGAAAAACTAAATAAAAATGGAACTTCCCTAGAGCTGTCCGTCTGACCAAACTGAGCAGCCGGGCAAGAAGGACCTTGGTCAGAGAGGTGACCAAGAACCCAGCGACCACCCTGACAGAACTACAGAGTTCCTTGGCTGAGATGGGAGAACCTGCCAGAAGGTCAACCGTCTCTACAGTACTTCACCAATCTGGGCTTTATGGGGGAGTGGCTAAACAGAAGCCACTCCTGAGGAAAAATGTCTGGAGTTTGCAAAAGACGACAAGAGCATGAGGCAAAATATTATGTGGTCTGATGACAAAAATTTTGCCTGAATGCAAAGCGCTATGTCTGGGAACCAGGCACAGCTCCTCCCCCATCTTAACACCACCCCTACCATGAAGCATGGTGGGGGCAGCGTCATGCTATGGGGATGTTTTTCAACGGCAGGGACTGGGACACTTAAAAAAAATATATATATATATATATATATATATATTTTTTTTTAAAGATAGAACAACGAGTGGAACCAAATACAGGCAAATCCACGATGAGAACCTGCTTCAGAGTGCAAACAACTTTAGACGATGGGGAGACGATTGAATTCCCAACAGTACAATGACCCCAATCTAAAACAATGCTGGAATGTCTTCAGAACGAGAATGTGAAAGTCCTTGAGTGGTTCTGCCAAAGCCCAGAATGTGAAAGTCCTTGAGTGGTTCTGCCAAAGCCCAGAATGTGAAAGTCCTTGAGTGGTTCTGCCAAAGCCCAGAATGTGAAAGTCCTTGAGTGGTTCTGCCAAAGCCCAGAATGTGAAAGTCCTTGAGTGGTTCTGCCAAAGCCCAGAATGTGAAAGTCCTTGAGTGGTTCTGCCAAAGCCCAGAATGTGAAAGTCCTTGAGTGGTTCTGCCAAAGCCCAGAATGTGAAAGTCCTTGAGTGGTTCTGCCAAAGCCCAGAATGTGAAAGTCCTTGAGTGGTTCTGCCAAAGCCCAGATTGTGAAAGTCCTTGAGTGGTTCTGCCAAAGCCCAGATTGTGAAAGTCCTTGAGTGGTTCTGCCAAAGCCCAGAATGTGAAAGTCCTTGAGTGGTGCCAAAGCCCAGAATGTGAAAGTCTGGTTCCAAAGCCCAGAATGTGAAAGTCCTTGAGTGGTTCTGCCAAAGCCCAGAATGTGAAAGTCCTTGAGTGGTTCTGCCAAAGCCCAGATTGTGAAAGTCCTTGAGTGGTTCTGCCAAAGCCCAGAATGTGAAAGTCCTTGAGTGGTTCTGCCAAAGCCCAGAATGTGAAAGTCCTTGAGTGGTTCTGCCAAAGCCCAGAATGTGAAAGTCCTTGAGTGGTTCTGCCAAAGCCCAGAATGTGAAAGTCCTTGAGTGGTTCTGCCAAAGCCCAGAATGTGAAAGTCCTTGAGTGGTTCTGCCAAAGCCCAGAATGTGAAAGTCCTTGAGTGGTTCTGCCAAAGCCCAGAATGTGAAAGTCCTTGAGTGGTTCTGCCAAAGCCCAGAATGTGAAAGTCCTTGAGTGGTTCTGCCAAAGCCCAGAATGTGAAAGTGAGTGGTTCTGCCAAAGCCCAGAATGTGAAAGTCCTTGAGTGGTTCTGCCAAAGCCCAGAATGTGAAAGTCCTTGAGTGGTTCTGCCAAAGCCCAGAATGTGAAAGTTCTCCAGAATTGAAAGTCCTTGAGTGGTTCTGCCAAAGCCCAGAATGTGAAAGTCCTTGAGTGGTTCTGCCAAAGCCCAGAATGTGAAAGTCCTTGAGTGGTTCTGCCAAAGCCCAGAATGTGAAAGTCCTTGAGTGGTTCTGCCAAAGCCCAGAATGTGAAAGTCCTTGAGTGGTTCTGCCAAAGCCCAGAATGTGAAAGTCCTTGAGTGGTTCTGCCAAAGCCCAGAATGTGAAAGTCCTTGAGTGGTTCTGCCAAAGCCCAGAATGTGAAAGTCCTTGAGTGGTTCTGCCAAAGCCCAGAATGTGAAAGTCCTTGAGTGGTTCTGCCAAAGCCCAGATTTGAATCCCATCGAAACATTTCTAAAACAATGTTTTCACTTTGTTATTTATTCGGGTATTGTATGTAGATGGGTGAGATTTAAAAATAAATATATATATATATATATTTTAAATTCAGGTTGTAACACAGCAAACTGTGGCTTTAAGTCCAGGGGTAAGAATACTTTCTGAAAGCTCTGTATACATTGTGAAAGACCTCTTGATTGGCTCCACATTTATTCGGGTTACAGCCTGACTCTAAAATGGATTAAATTGTTTTTGTCCCCTCAACAATCGACACACAATACCCGATAATGACAAAGCAAAGAAACAGGTTTTCAGAAATGTTTGCCCATTTTTATTACAGAAGCTGAAATGACATTTACATAAGTATTCAGACCCTTTACTCAGTACTTTGTTGAAGCACCTTTTGGCAGTTATTTCATAGTTTTGATATCTTCACTATTATTCCACAATGTAGAAAATAGTAACAAATATTGAAAAACCTTGGAATGAGTAGGCGTGTCCAAATTTTTGACTGGTACTGTATATTTAAAACCAAATACTTATATACTTTTACTCAAGCAAGTAGTATTTTACTGAGTGACTTAAACTTTTACTTGAGTCATTTTCTGTTCATGTATATTTTCTTTTACTTAAGTATGACAATTGAGCACTTTTTCCACCACTGTTCTTTGCTCTGTTCATCTTTCCCTCGATCCTGACTAGTCTCCCAGTCCCTGCTGCTAAAAAAACATCCCCACAACATGATGCTGCCACCACCATGCTTCACCGTAGGGATGGTGCCAGGTTTCCTCCAGAAGTGATGCTTGGAATTCAGGTCAAATAGTTACATCTTGGTTTCATCAGACCAGAGAATCCTCTTTCTCATGGGCTGTCCTTTTGGTGCCTTTTGGCAAACTCCAAGCGGGCTGTCGTGTCTTTTACTGAAGAGTGGCTTCCGCCTGACCACTAGCATAAATGCCATATTTGGTGGAGTGCTGCAGAGAGGGTTGTCCTTCTGGAAGGTTCTCCCATCTCCACAGAGGAACTCTGGAGCTCTGTCAGAGTGACCATTGGGTTCTTGGTCACCTCCCTGACCAAGACCCTTCTCCCCCAATTGCTCAGTTTGTCCGGGCGGCCAGCTCTAGGAAGAGTATTGGTGGTTCCAAACTTCTTCCATTTAAGAATGATGGAGGCCACTGTGTTCTTGGGGACATTTCAATGCCTCAAAAACTATTTAGGTACCCTTCTCCAGATCTGTGCCTCGACACAATCCTGTCTCAGAGCTCTACAGACAATTCCTTCGACCTCATGACTTGTTTTTTTTTGTTGCTCTGACAGGCACTGTCAACTGTGGTACCTTTTATATAGACAGGCGTGTGCCTTTCCAAATCATGTCCAATCAATTGAATTTACCACAGGTGGACTCCAATCACGTTGTAGAAACATCTCAAAGATGTTCAATGGAAACAGGATGCACCTCAATTTCGAGTCTCATAGCAAATGTTCTAATTACTTTTATGTAAGTAAGGTATTTCTGTTTTTATCTAAATTTGCTGAAGAAATCTGCAAACCTGTTTTTGCTTTGTCATTATGGGGTATTGTGTGTAGATTGAGGGGGGTGACCTAATCCATTTTAGAATAAGGCTGTAACATAATGTGGAAATGGTCAAGAGGTCTGAATACTTTCCGAATGCACTGTATAGCCCCTCCCTAGGTATCAGTCAGAGCTATCTCTTCTCCCTAGGTATCAGTCAGAGCTATCACTCCTCTCTTCTCCCTGGGTATCAGTCAGAGCTATCTCTCCTCTCTTCTCCCTGGGTATCAGTCAGAGCTATCTCTCCTCTCTTCTCCCTAGGTATCAGTCAGAGCTATCACTCCTCTCTTCTCCTAGGTATCAGTCAGAGCTATCTCTTCTCCCTAGGTATCAGTCAGAGCTATCTCTTCTCCTAGGTATCAGTCAGAGCTATCTCTTCTCCCTAGGTATCAGTCAGAGCTATCACTCCTCTCTTCTCCCTGGGTATCAGTCAGAGCTATCTCTCCTCTCTTCTCCCTGGGTATCAGTCAGAGCTATCTCTCCTCTCTTCTCCCTAGGTATCAGTCAGAGCTATCACTCCTCTCTTCTCCCTAGGTATCAGTCAGAGCTATCTCTCCTCTCTTCTCCCTAGGTATCAGTCAGAGCTATCACTCCTCTCTTCTCCCTAGGTATCAGTCAGAGCTATCTCTTCTCCCTAGGTATCAGTCAGAGCTATCTCTTCTCCCTAGGTATCAGTCAGAGCTATCTCTTCTCCCTAGGTATCAGTCAGAGCTATCTCTTCTCCCTAGGTATCAGTCAGAGCTATCTCTTCTCCTAGGTATCAGTCAGAGCTATCTCTTTCCCTAGGTATCAGTCAGAGCTATCTCTCCTCTCTTCTCCCTAGGTATCAGTCAGAGCTATCTCTTTCCCCTAGGTATCAGTCAGAGCTATCTCTCCTCTCTTCTCCCTAGGTATCAGTCAGAGCTATCTCTTTCCCTAGGTATCAGTCAGAGCTATCTCTCCTCTCTTCTCCCTAGGTATCAGTCAGAGCTATCACTCCTCTCTTCTCCCTAGGTATCAGTCAGAGCTATCTCTTCTCCCTAGGTATCAGTCAGAGCTATCTCTTTCCCCTAGGTATCAGTCAGAGCTATCACTCCTCTCTTCTCCCTAGGTATCAGTCAGAGCTATCTCTCCTCTCTTCTCCCTGGGTATCAGTCAGAGCTATCTCTCCTCTCTTCTCCCTAGGTATCAGTCAGAGCTATCTCTCCTCTCTTCTCCCTAGGTATCAGTCAGAGCTATCTCTCCTCTCTTCTCCCTAGGTATCAGTCAGAGCTATCACTCCTCTCTTCTCCCTAGGTATCAGTCAGAGCTATCACTCCTCTCTTCTCCCTAGGTATCAGTCAGAGCTATCACTCCTCTCTTCTCCCTAGGTATCAGTCAGAGCTATCACTCCTCTCTTCTCCCTAGGTATCAGTCAGAGCTATCACTCCTCTCTTCTCCCTAGGTATCAGTCAGAGCTATCACTCCTCTCTTCTCCCTAGGTATCAGTCAGAGCTATCACTCCTCTCTTCTCCCTAGGTATCAGTCAGAGCTATCACTCCTCTCTTCTCCCTAGGTATCAGTCAGAGCTATCTCTCCTCTCTTCTCCCTAGGTATCAGTCAGAGCTATCTCTTCTCTCCCTAGGTATCAGTCAGAGCTATCTCTTCTCCCTAGGTATCTCAGAGCTATCTCTTTCCCTAGGTATCAGTCAGAGCTATCTCTTTCCCTAGGTATCAGTCAGAGCTATCTCTTTCCCTAGGTATCAGTCAGAGCTATCTCTTTCTTCCCTAGGTATCAGTCAGAGCTATCTCTCCCCTCTCTTCCTCTCTTCTCCCTAGGTATCAGTCAGAGCTATCACTCCTCTCTTCTCCCTAGGTATCAGTCAGAGCTATCTCTTTTCCCTAGGTATCAGTCAGAGCTATCTCTTTCCCTAGGTATCAGTCAGAGCTATCTCTTTCCCTAGGTATCAGTCAGAGCTATCTCTCCTCTCTTCTCCCTAGGTATCAGTCAGAGCTATCTCTCCTCTCTTCTCCCTAGGTATCAGTCAGAGCTATCTCCTCTCTTCTCCCTAGGTATCAGTCAGAGCTATCACTCCTCTCTTCTCCCTAGGTATCAGTCAGAGCTATCTCTCCTCTCTTCTCCCTAGGTATCAGTCAGAGCTATCTCTCCTCTCTTCTCCCTAGGTATCAGTCAGAGCTATCTCTCCTCTCTTCTCCCTAGGTATCAGTCCGAGCTATCACTCCTCTCTTCTCCATAGGTATCAGTCCGAGCTATCACTCCTCTCTTCTCCCTAGGTATCAGTCCGAGCTATCACTCCTCTCTTCTCCCTAGGTATCAGTCCGAGCTATCACTCCTCTCTTCTCCCTAGGTATCAGTCTGAGCTATCACTCCTCTCTTCTCCCTAGGTATCAGTCTGAGCTATCTCTCCTCTCTTCTCCCTAGGTATCAGTCCGAGCTATCACTCCTCTCTTCTCCCTAGGTATCAGTCAGAGCTATCTCTCCTCTCTTCTCCCTAGGTATCAGTCAGAGCTATCTCTCCTCTCTTCTCCCTAGGTATCAGTCAGAGCTATCTCTCCTCTCTTTTCCCTAGGTATCAGTCCGAGCTATCACTCCTCTCTTCTCCCGAGCTATCACTCCTCTCTTTTCCCTAGGTATCAGTCAGAGCTATATCTCTCAGTGGTTGCTGCAGCAGGGCTTGGAGATGAGTGACTCCAAACGCAGAGCCTTCTACCGCTGGTACCTGCTTGAGAGAAACAACCCAGGTAAGAACCCAGTGTAGGAGGCGGCTAAGGGGAGGGAGCGGTTCATGTCGACTCCATTCTGTTAGCTTGGACTGCTGCTTGTTATTGTGACCTTTCCCCTATGTCTGTCCTATGTAAATCCTGCATTGTGAATCCACACACACACACACCTTTTCTGGTTCTAGAGGTCTGGAGGGTTCAGTGAAGTACTGAGAACTATGACTGAGAGAAGGTATACAGTAGGATAAAAACACACGCCACATTTATACTTGGTCTAACGACGTGTCTGTAAACAATTAGAATGCGACAGGTGCGGCAGGGTAGCCTAGTGGTTAGAGTGTAGAGGCGGCAGGGTAGCCTAGTGGTTAGAGTGTAGAGGCGGCAGGGTAGCCTAGTGGTTAGAGTGTAGAGGCGGCAAGGTAGCCTAGTGGTTAGAGTGTAGAGGTGGCAGGGTAGCCTAGTGGTTAGAGTGTAGAGGCGGCAGGGTAGCCTAGTGGTTAGAGTGTAGAGGCGGCAGGGTAGCCTAGTGGTTAGAGTGTAGAGGCGGCAGGTAGCCTAGTGGTTAGAGTGTAGAGGCGGCAGGGTAGCCTAGTGGTTAGAGTGTAGAGGCGGCAGGGTAGCCTAGTGGTTAGAGTGTAGAGGAGGCAGGGTAGCCTAGTGGTTAGAGTGTAGAGGCGGCAGGGTAGCCTAGTGGTTAGAGTGTAGAGGCGGCAGGGTAGCCTAGTGGTTAGAGTGTAGAGGCGGCAGGGTAGCCTAGTGGTTAGAGTGTAGAGGCGGCAGGGTAGCCTAGTGGTTAGAGTGTAGAGGCGGCAGGGTAGCCTAGTGGTTAGAGTGTAGAGGCGGCAGGGTAGCCTAGTGGTTAGAGTGTAGAGGCGGCAGGGTAGCCTAGTGGTTAGAGTGTAGAGGCGGCAGGGTAGCCTAGTGGTTAGAGTGTAGAGGCGGCAGGGTAGCCTAGTGGTTAGAGTGTAGAGGCGGCAGGGTAGCCTAGTGGTTAGAGCGTAGAGGCGGCAGGGTAGCCTAGTGGTTAGAGCGTAGAGGCGGCAGGGTAGCCTAGTGGTTAGAGCGTAGAGGCGGCAGGGTAGCCTAGTGGTTAGAGCGTAGAGGCGGCAGGGTAGCCTAGTGGTTAGAGCGTAGAGGCGGCAGGGTAGCCTAGTGGTTAGAGCGTAGAGGCGGCAGGGTAGCCTAGTGGTTAGAGCGTAGAGGCGGCAGGGTAGCCTAGTGGTTAGAGCGTTGGACTAGTAACCGGAAGGTTGCAAGTTCAAATCCCCGAGCTGACAAGGTACAAATCTGTCGTTCTGCCCCTGAACAGGCAGTTAACCCACTGTTCCTAGGCCGCCATTGAAAATAACATGACATGTCAATAGACGACTGTAAACCAGCCTTTGCTGTAGATGTTAATCAATTATGTTAAAGTCATCTGGTTTGAAGTGAAACTCTAGTGGATGAGTGTGGTGTCTGTCCATCCATCTAAACCCAGACTACAGGAACGTCTCGACCCGTCCATCTAAACCCAGGCTACAGGAACGTCACGATCCGTCCATCTAAACCCAGGCTACAGGAACGTCACGATCCGTCTATCTAAACCCAGGCTACAGGAACGTCACGATCCGTCCATCTAAACCCAGGCTACAGGAACGTCGTGACCTCATAAGAAGTCAACAATAAACATCCACACAGACCAATGTACAGATGCACTAGAAATGTTCTGAAAATGAAACTGTTTGCTCAATTCTACATCAGCAAAGACATTAGCCTAAATATCACAATGTTTAGTCTGTCACTTTAGTGCTTCACTCCTATGTCACGTGACCAAAATGCATGAAAAGAAGCCTCCATGAACAATCTACCTACCCCTGCCGTCTTCATGCCATCCCCCTGTCCTCCTCCCTTCTTCCCCAAGCTTTGCTGACGCTGCTTCTGTGTGGTTCTCAGTCCTGATCCTGGAGAGGTAGAATTCCGGTGCTGGTTTTCATTCCTACATGGCTAACAGGCTAACCATAATAACCCCATCTAATACTAACAATGATGCTAATTCAGGATCCTAATGCTAACGTGTTGCCTTTCTCTATGCCTTTCTACCTGGTGGGCACTTCATTACTAAACTTCTGGACCTGTCTGCTATTTACCTATTCAGAACAGTAATCTCAAAGTTTCTCTTGTTAACTTAACACATTGTGGCCACAGAAATTATTGGACGAAGTCCGTAAGAATAAATTATAAATTGATAGACATACAAACAGGTGATCTAATTTTGATTGACTGTAGGACTTCTGTTAACTCTAGGCCTAAATCTTAAACCAATATTGCCCAAACTCTGTATGCCTACTTAGATACGTCTGTGGCCTGACCTGACCACTGGTTTGGTTTTGTCCTTAATGAAGGGCTGAGATGGAGTGAAAGCCAGCACGGTCCGGCGGGTCTGGGCCCAGGGCTCGGTGGTCTCGGCCAGGGGCTCTGTGGTCTCGGCCAGGGGTTGGGCCAGAACCTGGGCTCTGGACCCGCCAGGGGAGGGGACAGAGACGTCACAGGGATGGTGGGAAACGCCGCTACGGGCGCCACGGCCGCGGCCACTGCCTCTACCACCTGGGGCAGACAGAGAGAGCTGCTGATGCACCTCCTCCCATGGTACACTGCTGCCGCACAGCAGGCACAGCCAGGTAACGGCCAGGTAACAGCCAGGTAACAGCAAGCCCCTGCCCATAACAGGCAACCACTCTTACAGGGCTCAACCCTCTCTCTCTCCTCAGTTCTGTCTGTGGCTGTTCAGGCACGAGGCAGGTGATGTTTTTACTAGTCCAGGTTTTAGCTCCAACTCTGAGTTCCATTACCAAAGTCGAAAGTAAAAAAAAACAAAAAGACACTGCAACACTCAGTGACCCCTGTCTGTCTGACACATCCTGTCATCACATAGCCTGCATGCCTGTCTGTGTCCACGTTGTGTCCCACTGTCAGTCCGAGGGATCTCATGTATCCAATAAGTCCAAATCCTTATTAAAATACGACAGTCATGTGATTGAACTTCTATCTCATAACTAATAGTTGCAATGGGTTACTTTCTCTTGATGTTTAAACTCTCTCTCTCACTCCCTCTCTCTCACCTCCTTCCCTCACTCCCTCTCTCACCTCACTCCCTCTCTCACCTCCTTCCCTCACTCCCTCTCTCACCTCCTTCCCTCACTCCCTCTCTCACCTCCTTCCCTCACTCCCTCTCACCTCCTTCCCTCACTCCCTCTCTCACCTCCTTCCCTCACTCCCCCTCTCACCTCCTTCCCTCACTCCCCTCTCTCCCCTCACTCCCTCTCACCTCCTTCCCTCACTCCCTCTCACCTCCTTCCCTCACTCCCTCTCTCACCTCCTTCCCTCACTCCCTCTCTCACCTCCTTCCCTCACTCCCTCTCTCACCTCCTTCCCTCACTCCCTCTCTCACCTCCTTCCCTCACTCCCTCTCTCACCTCCTCTCTCACCTCCTTTCCTCACTCTCTCACTCCCTCTCACCTCCTTCCCTCACTCCCTCTCTCACCTCCTTCCCTCACTCTCTCACTCCCTCTCTCACCTCTTTCCCTCACTCTCTCACTCCCTCTCTCACCTCCTTCCCTCACTCTCTCACTCCCTCTCTCACCTCCTTCCCTCACTCTCTCACTCCCTCTCTCACCTCCTTCCCTCACTCTCTCACTCCCTCTCTCACCTCCTTCCCTCACTCTCTCACTCCCTCTCTCACCTCCTTCCCTCACTCTCTCACTCCCTCTCTCACCTCCTTCCCTCACTCTCTCACTCCCTCTCTCACCTCCTTCCCTCACTCTCTCTCGCCTCCTTCCCTCACTCTCTCTCGCCTCCTCCCTTCCCTTTCTCTCGCCTCCTCCCTTCCCTTTCTCTCGCCTCCTCCCCCTCTCATTACGGCCCATGTAGGTGCTACCCTGTCAATGCGCTCCCTGGTGAAGGAGGAGCCTGATTGGAGGACGGGGGTCAGCCCTGGGGAGAGGGGCGGGGTGGCGGGCGGTCCTCTGAGGCTGCGGAGGGGAAGCAGGTTCACCTGGAGGAAGGAGTGCCAGTCAATCATGGAGAGGTGAGCCAAACAAAGTGCAGTACTTTCCAGTTGACTAGCCAACTGTCTGCTTACGTAGAAAAAGCTTTATAGATACATTTGATTGATTGATTATCTATATTGACCCACACCTGGAAGACAAGCACTCTCAGAGAGCGACTGCTATTAAATCAAATAAAGTCTAGTTTGCAGTCTTTCCTGATTCAGTTTGAAGTGATTGTGTTACTGTAGCTGTGTTGTTGGCTAGCTCCTCTGAACAACAGTGTCCTAATTCAGTTTGAAGTGATTGTGTTACTGAAGCTGTGTTGTTGGCTAGCTCCTCTGAACAACAGTGTCCTAATTCAGTTTGAAGTGATTGTGTTACTGTAGCTGTGTTGTTGGCTAGCTCCTCTGAACAACAATGTCCTAATTCAGTTTGAAGTGATTGTGTTACGGTAGCTGTGTTGTTGGCTAGCTCCTCTGAACAACAGTGTCCTGACGAGAAAGCACATTTTCTACGCCAGGTGAAATCACACCTCGTTAGCTCATTTGTTATGGATGTATTCAAATAAATGTCACTAGAAAACAGCTTAAACAAATGCAGCTACTGTTATTCTGTCTGCGCTGTTTGACGTGACTGAGTTAGCCTCCAAATATACATCCGCTGTCTTCAACCAGGATCTCAGCGACCACTGCCTCATTGCCTGTATCCGCTACGGTGCCGCAGTCAAACGACCACCCCTCATCACTGTCAAACGCTCCCTAAAACACTTCTGTGAGCAGGCCTTTCTAATCGACCTGGCCCGGGTATCCTGGAAGGACATTGACCTCATCCCGTCAGTTGAGGATGCCTGGTCATTCTTTAAGAGTAACTTCCTCACCATTTTAGATAAGCATGCTCCGTTCAAAAAATGCAGAACTAAGAACAGATACAGCCCTTGGTTCACTCCAGACCTGACTGCCCTCGACCAGCACAAAAACATCCTGTGGCGGACTGCAATAGCATCGAATAGCCTCCGCGATATGCAACTGTTCAGGGAAGTCAGAAACCAATACACGCAGTCAGTCAGGAAAGCTAAGGCCAGCTTCTTCAGGCAGAAGTTTGCATCCTGTAGCTCCAACTCCAAAAAGTTCTGGGACACTGTGAAGTCCATGGAGAACAAGAGCACCTCCTCCCAGCTGTCCACTGCACTGAGGCTAGGGAACACGGTCACCACCGACAAATCCATGATTATCGAAAACTTCAACAAGCATTTCTCAACGGCTGGCCATGCCTTCCGCCTGGCTACTCCTACCTCGGCCAACAGCTCCGCCCCCCGCAGCTCCTCGCCCAAGCCTCTCCAGGTTCTCCTTTACCCAAATCCAGATAGCAGATGTTCTGAAAGAGCTGCAAAACCTGGACCTGTATAAATCAGCTGGGCTTGACAATCTGGACCCTCTATTTCTGAAACTATCCGCCGCCATTGTCGCAACCCCTATTACCAGCCTGTTCAACCTCTCTTTCATATCGTCTGAGATCCCCAAGGATTGAAAGCTGCCGCAGTCATCCCCCTCTTCAAAGGGGGAGACACCCTGGACCCAAACTATTACAGACCTATATCCATCCTGCCCTGCCTATCTAAGGTCTTTGAAAGCCAAGTCAACAAACAGGTCACTGACCATCTCGAATCCCACCGTACCTTCTCCGCTATGCAATCTGGTTTCCGAGCCGGTCACGGGTGCACCTCAGCCACACTCAAGGTACTAAACAACATCATAACCGCCATCGATAAAAGACAGTACTGTGCAGCCGTCTTCATCGACCTTGCCAAGGCTTTCGACTATGTCAATCACCATATTCTTATCGGCAGACTCAGTAGCCTCGGTTTTTCGGATGACTGCCTTGCCTGGTTCACCAATTACTTTGCAGACAGAGTTCAGTGTGTCAAATCAGAGGGAATGCTGTCCGGTCCTCTGGCAGTCTCTATGGGGGCGCCACAGGGTTCAATTCTCGGGCCGACTCTTTTCTCTGTATATATCAATGATGTTGCTCTTGCTGCGGGCGATTCCCTGATCCACCTCTACGCAGACGACACCATTCTATATACTTTCGGCCCGTCATTGGACACTGTGCTATCTAACCTCCAAACGAGCTTCAATGCCATACAACACTCCTTCCGTGGCCTCCAACTGCTCTTATACGCTAGTAAAACCAAATGCATGCTTTTCAACCGATCGCTGCCTGCACCCGCATGCCCGACTAGCATCACCACACTGGATGGTTCCGACCTTGAATATGTGGACACCTATAAGTACCTAGGTGTCTGGCTAGACTGCAAACTCTCCTTCCAGACCCATATCAAACATCTCCAATCGAAAATCAAATCAAGAGTCGGCTTTCTATTCCGCAACAAAGCCTCCTTCACTCACGCTGCCAAGCTTACCCTAGTAAAACTGACTATCCTACCGATCCTCGACTTCGGCGATGTCATCTACAAAATTGCTTCCAACACTCTACTCAGCAAACTGGATGCAGTTTATCACAGTGCCATCCGTTTTGTCACTAAAGCACCGTATACTACCCACCACTGCGACTTGTATGCTCTAGTCGGCTGGCCCTCGCTACATATTCGTCGCCAGACCCACTGGCTCCAGGTCATCTACAAGGCCATGCTAGGTAAAGCTCCGCCTTATCTCAGTTCACTAGTCACGATGGCAACACCCATCTGTAGCACTCGCTCCAGCAGGTGTATCTCACTGATCATCCCTAAAGCCAACACCTCATTCGGCCGCCTTTCGTTCCAATACTCTGCTGCCTGTGACTGGAAAGAATTGCGAAAATCGCTGAAGTTGGAGACTTATCTCCCTCACCAACTTCAAACATCAGCTATCTGAGCAGCTAACCGATCGCTGCAGCTGTACATAATCTATTGGTAAATAGCCCACCCATTTTCACCTACCTCATCCCCACAGTTTTTATTTATTTACTTTTCTGCTCTTTTGCACACCAATATCTCTACCTGTACATGATCATCTGATCATTTATCACTCCAGTGTTAATCTGCTAAATTGTAATTATTCGCTCCTATGGCTTATTTATTGCCCACCTCCTCATGCCTTTTGCTCACACTGTATATAGACTTTATTTTTTCTACTGCGTCATTGACTTGTTTGTGTTATTGGCTTGTTTATTGTTTATTCCATGTGTAACTCTGTGTTGTTGCCTGTGTCACACTGCTTTGCTTTATCTTGGCCAGGTTGCAGTTGCAAATGAGAACTTGTTCTCAACTAGCCTACCTGGTTAAATAAAAATGTAAAAATGTTGGAACGTTTGCCTGTTAAATAAAGGTGAAAAAAAAAAAACCTCTGAAAGAACTTCATGATGACAGAAGTGAGTGCTACGGGGCGATAGTAATTTAGTTCAGTTAAATGAAAATGTAAAAACATTGTAACGTTTTCCGGCCCGAGACGATATATCCTCCAAACACTGGCTTCTCTGGCATTGTCACTTAAATAATCTACTGTAATTTATTTAGGCAGCTTGTTTACTATAGAATGGTTGAAGTGTTTATTATTTTAACTTGTTTTCATGTTTCGTTTGACACCTTTCATGTTCATTTGGACATTTTGTTTTAAAACATTTCACATTTATTTTCCTGTGTATTCTGGGGTTGAAAACAACAGACATCTGAAACAGTTGACATGGGAAATAATCACATTGCTTTACTGGCTTTGTAGGTTTTCATTTTTTTTAACACATGTATTACATGTTAACTTTTACTTACAAAGATATTACAAGCATTTTGCTACACTCGCATTAACATCTGCTAACCTTGTGTATGTGACAAATAACATTTTGATTTGATATTTGATGAATAAAGGTACTATTTTGTATATTTGTCATGATACAGATTTGTATCGTAGGTGAAATATTGCTTAATTGCAAATATTGCAAGACAATATTAGTCAACCATTATTCAGTGGAATGGGTAAGAAGGCTAATGCCGCAACTTCCTGGGACAAGATCAGTCTAGTGTATCAAAATATATATATATTTTTTAATAAATACTTCTCCCTTTGGAAAATAAGTGTTTTCATAAATACTCCTCTGGGAACACAATGTTGTATGTGTTTTATGTCTTCTGCCCAAATTAAATTCAAGGAATATGAATCTGTGTCAACATAGATATCACAGTATTCGGACATGGGGGGTCGTGCATGTCGGGAGACCGATCCAGAACTGGTTTTAATCACAATTACTGCAGTAGTCAACACACTTTTTCCTGGAGAGCGATGGGGTGTCCAGGCTTTTGTTCTACCACCAACGCTAATTATTAGTGATGGAGTCTATTGATGTTATAGTGGTGGGTGATGTCATGACGAGACGTTTTACCATCAATGCCTTTTATGACATATCTGATTTAGAGACTGGAATCCTTTTTTATAACGGATTTTCTAACTGATAAAAAGTACAAGAAATATATTTTGTCGCACTGTTTCCCCCTGAATGCGGTCGACTCTGCTTCCTGTGACGTTTCTAAGCAGAGGTCACTCTCAGTAATGAGAACACAACAGGCACGTAGACCGGCCACACCGCCACATAGCTCTATGGATTACGCAATGCCACTGCAGTGCTGCTTCTCTGTATGGGCTAGTTTACACTCCCAGTCCCGCTGAAGGGCGATACTGTAGGTTAGTGTGATGGAGGAAGTCGGGGGGGGGGCAAGTGCTCCTGCTGTTTATTTGTAAAGGGAAGTTATTATTATTCAGACAGGGAAAAGAGGAAGATGGAGGGTGGATTAAGTGGTGCAATAAATCTTTTGTTTATTTCAAAATGAGATGTGTTTTTATTTATTGCCTAGAAACGGAGAGTGTAAACAGTGCTGAATGTAATCCACCTCATGTGTTCCATTAATCTACCGTACTACTTCAACGAGAGTGTCTGATTGGTTAGCAATGCAGTCAGGGATCTTTTTAAGCACTTACAGATTTGTAACCTATTCAAATTGCACATTTTAAAAATTTAAAAATTGGTTTTGCAAGATGTAACATCATAGGAAATAGATGATGGAGTACACCGTTTTTAGGGACCCGTTTTAGCTCGTGAGCACTACTTTCAGAACTACTGGCTGAAACGATACAAAACTATTGGCTGAAACGATACAGAACTACTGGCTGAAACGGTACAAAACTATTGGCTGAAACGATACAAAACTAATGGCTGAAACGATACAAAACTACTGGCTGAAACGATACAAAACTACTGGCTGAAACGATACAAAACTACTGGCTGAAACGATACAAAACTACTGGCTGAAACGGTACAAAACTACTGGCTGAAACGGTACAAAACTACTGGCTGAAACGGTACAAAACTACTGGCTGAAACGGTACAAAACTACTGGCTGAAACGGTACAAAACTACTGGCTGAAACGGTACAAAACTACTGGCTGAAACGGTACAAAACTACTGGCTGAAACGGTACAAAACTACTGGCTGAAACGGTACAAAACTACTGGCTGAAACGGTACAAAACTACTGGCTGAAACGGTACAAAACTACTGGCCGAAACGGTACAAAACTACTGGCCGAAACGGTACAAAACTACTGGCCGAAACGATACAGAACTACTGGCCGAAACGATACAGAACTACTGGACGACACGATAAACTACTGTCCGAAACGATACAATCCTCTGGAGCATCACTTTAATTGCAGTGGGTGAGGCTAATCTAGCTGGATGTTTTCTCCTTCCTTCCTCCATTTCAAGTGATGCTCCAGTAGCGTTTTGGCCAGTAGCTTTGTAGCGTTTCGGGCCAGTAGCTTTATAGCGTTTCGGGCCAGTAGCTTTGTAGCGTTTCGGGCCAGTAGCTTTGTAGCGTTTTCGGGCCAGTAGCGTTTTTCGGCCAGTAGCTTTGTAGCGTTTTTCGGCCAGTAGCTTTGTAGCGTTTTTCGGCCAATAGCTTTGTAGGGTTTTCGGCCAGTAGCGTTTTCGGCCAGTTGCTTTGTAGCGTTTTCGTCCAGTAGTAGCTTCTGATTGGTTAATTCCATGGGTGGGGGGTTGTCTAACACTGTTCTTATTGGCTGGTTGTTGTCTGTCAGTTTCTTCATGGAGAACCAGTACCCTGATGAAGCGAAGAGAGAGGAGATCGCTAACGCCTGCAACTCAGTCATCCAGAAACCTGGTCAGTTTGGTTCAAGCAGAGTCCATCCACACACCTGTAACCAAATGTCTTTATTCTTAACCCAATTATCATGAATTCATATCTACCTTTTTCTTATGCCCCTTTTTAAACAACTTGATATTTTAATACCAATTAAAGTCCTATGTTCAAAAAGGCTCACCAAATTTCACCTATTCACTTGTCCATCTCTCCTTTGTCACTATTACCCAGGATGCAAGCTGTCCGAGTTTGAGCGTGTCACGGCTCTGAAAGTGTACAACTGGTTCGCCAACCGCAGGAAGGAGATGAAGAGACGGGCTAATATAGGTGAGAATCTCTGATACCAAAACACCCCCTATCCCTAACACCCAGGCACACTCGGGTAGACCTGAAACCATTGGATAGGTATCGGCACTATGATAAGAGTTCAACGTTAGCCATTGTTAGTCTAGCTGGAATATCTATTTTCAGATGTAGGAGATGTAGCTGCTGGTAGAGGGCCTGCACGCAGCTGCTGGTAGAGGGGCCTGCACGCAGCTGCTGGTAGAGGGGCCTGCACGCAGCTGCTGGTAGAGGGGCCTGCACGCAGCTGCTGGTAGAGGGGCCTGCACGCAGCTGCTGGTAGAGGGGCCTGCACGCAGCTGCTGGTAGAGGGGCTACACGTAGCTTGACACTAGTGGATAAAGGACAGCATTTCTCTTTCCCTGTTTGTACCCTTTTTGTCTGCTTTCTTTCTCCTCCTTCTCCCCGTCAGAGGCAGCCATCTTGGAGAGTCATGGTATCGAGGTTCCAAGCCCGAGCTGTCAATCCAACGGGGAGGAGTTGGAACCACAGGACTTCACAGAGCAAGTGAATCAACGATTCATAGAGCAGGTGAATCAACGATTCATAGAGCAGGTGAATCAATGATTCATAGAGCAGGTGAATCAATGATTCATAGAGCAGGTGAATCAATGATTCATAGAGCAGGTGAATCAACAATTCAGTCAGGGATTTTAATACCAAACCACTTATCATTGAACTTGTACAATAAACTGCAACATGATGGCCAAATTATTTTGTCTATCCACACCAGACATAGAGGTTAAAATACCAAAACCAACTGTGAACCAACTATATTCATTTGGGGACAGGTCAAAACACCATTTGAAACATTCATGGACATTTAGCTAGCTTGCATTACAGCCACCGACTGGACTGGTGGACCTCAGTTCATCTTTCAATCACCCACGTGGGTATATGCTCCTAAAAACCAATGAGGAGATGGGAGAGGCGGGACTTCTAGTGCAAGCATGTGAGCTGTTTGGATGAAATGATTGAGTAACATGTATGTTTACATTTTATTTTGCGGGACACGGACTGTCTGGTCAGCGTGAGACCAATAATATCTAATCTTTTTCCTTTTCCAGGAAGAGATATCTTCCGGGAAGGACCTTGATCTACAAGACACCTCCTCATTGGCTGCCGTCGAGGTCCTTCCCCCTCCAAGCCCCACCTCTCAGGTTCTGGAACAGAAAGCTGACGAATCGAAGAGAGAGACAGTGGACGAGGAGTGACCAATGGGAGAGCGTGGATTTGAATACATAACGGCATATTAAAAAATATATATATTAATAATAGATGCTCTGAATGTCTGCAGGGGTTATGACAAGTCAGTGCGTTAATTGTTGAAAAGGGTGCTATAGCTCTCTGTGCCTCTAGTGGTAGGGAGGCCACTGTGTCTATACAGTAATCATGCTTTATAGTAATGTCAATATTTATCTCTATCTCTCCATTCCAAGACGGTCTTAAACGAAAGAAGAC
The DNA here is from genome assembly GCF_023373465.1 of Oncorhynchus keta. Taxonomy (NCBI): domain Eukaryota; kingdom Metazoa; phylum Chordata; class Actinopteri; order Salmoniformes; family Salmonidae; genus Oncorhynchus; species Oncorhynchus keta. The sequence continues at coordinate 40,408,781 of NC_068440.1, read as the reverse complement.
TCCTCATAAAGAATAGGAGTCTAAGTGGTTAAAATCCTCTAGAAGCTCAAACAGCCTTTTAACGTTTTCTTTGCTACTTACTTTTTAATTATTATTATATTTTTTAAAGGTTTTTGACGAGTGGTTGCGTAATAATGGACTGGAGTGGGAACTGAATGTTTTGAACCTGCAGGTCAGGTGTGTTTTGATGATGAGGTGAAGACGGGTGTGTTTGGTCGAGGCGAGTCGAACTTTTGGTTGTGACGATAAGTGTAATATCAGCCTTCTCTGCTAGCTTGAATGTCTTTGACCCGATCTTAGTAAACTTGTTAGACTTTGGGATCAATCAATCAAGTAGTCCGGGTCAGTGTTGAGTCCAACCCTGAGGGACACATGGAATCTCAGGTAAACCCAAAGATGGTGGATGATGACGAATCATCACGCTTCTCTCTCTCTCGCTCTCTAATAAGCTTCGTTCAAAAGGAATGTTTCATATCATATGTTGACTGTTTCTGCGACAACAACAAAAAGCATCTGTCTTCGTTGTAATGTCAGCAAGCCAAACTAACACGGCGTTTCATTTATTACGCTTCCTGATGGTCGTCTTTCCTCAACAAATGTTGATTTGATCAAATGAACATTTTTTTATTATGCATAAGTAGCTAAACTAATAGTAATGAGTTACTCATGTCCCTTTTTCTCGTATCGACATGAACCACTAGTCCGCCCGAACCCATCGAGAAGCTACTCAAAAGTCTAGTCTGGTTTGGGTTTTAAAAAATAAAAAGAGATCTTCTAGGCCACATATTATTAAAGTTGTTAATCATGACTTGTAAAATGTATCTGTGTTATAAACAGCATCTTCTTCTAGACTAAGCTCATTATATATGTACTGAGTGACTGAAAGCCGCCTTTCCTTGCTCAATTCCTTTTCGTTCAGATATTTCCAAGAAGGAGAACTTAATGTCCTTTCATGTTCATTGGATGTCAGCTGTGTGCTCCTGGTCATAAAAAAAAAAGATTGCTAGCTGATAATGTCACAAGCATGACTATAAATGAACATGAAAGCCTCTGGTTTTAAAGTTAAATGGCCAGTGTTTGGGGAGCACTTTATTTCACATATGGATTTTACAGTTCTCCCCTAGCCCAAGGTCTTGCTGGTTGTCATTATACTCACGGGGCTGAATCGTAACTTTTGATACACATACCGAGCTCTGTGACCTCTGCCTAAATCATGCATTGAAGTCAATGGGGGAGAGATATGCCTGAATATGCAAGTAAAGTGCACAGACCGACCCCAAGTCCAGGGCTCACTTAAAAGTAAAAAGTCCCATTGAGACTTCCCTGGTTAAATGAAGGATAAATGAATAAAAAGTTAGGATTCAGCCCTAAGATCAGGGGTGTCAAACTCATTCCATGGAGGACTTAGTGCAGTGTTTCCCAAGGGGTGCGTGTGTTGCTTTTTGCTCAGACGCTACACAGCTGATTCAAATGATCTTTAGTAGGGGAGTTCCTTACAAAAACCTAGACAACCAGGTGAGGAGAGTTCCTTACTGAGACAACCAGGTGAGAGGAGTTCCTTACTAAGACCTAGACAACCAGGTGAGGGGAGTTCCTTACTAAGACCTAGACAACCAGGTGAGGGGAGTTCCTTACTAAGACCTAGACAACCAGGTGAGGAGAGTTCCTTACTAAAACCTAGACAACCAGGTGAGGGGAGTTCCTTACTAAGACCTAGACAACCAGGTGAGGAGAGTTCATTACTGAGACAACCAGGTGAGGGGAGTTCCTTACTAAGACCTAGACAACCAGGTGAGCAGAGTTCCTTACTAAGACCTAGACAACCAGGTGAGGAGAGCTCCTTACTAATCAATGACCTTAATACCTCAGTCAAGTACAAGGTAGGAGCGGTTAAAAACGCAGCCACTCGGCCCTCCGTGGAATCATTTTGACACCTGTGCCCTACCTAGATGGTCATGAAATGCACCAAGCCGCATTCCTGCGGGTCGACCCACCCTATTTGGGGCCACCACCATTTTCACCTCCTAATGACAAAGCTATGCCACGGTAGAGACGAGCGGTGAGGTAGACCTGCTCATATAGGAACCAGTAAACATACAGCTTATGTTACCTAATTTACCCCCCCCCCCGTTATGGCACATGCCACTGTTTAGGTCAGCTCGTTAGCTTGGTATAGCCAATTGTAGTGATTTCAGGGGGTTAGCCCCAACCCGGGATTCAAGCACAGGTCCAACGACTGTCAACCCAATACCGTTACGCCAAGAGATGGTAAAATGGTTGAAGAGGTCGCTAAGCGTTGGTTGCTACAATATCCATAGTAACTCTCGGCGAGTAGCTGACCTCATATCTGCAGTATAGTCGAATAGCTGACCTCCAATATCTACAGTATCTCTAGCCAAGTAGCTGACCTCCAATATCTACAGTAACTCTAGCCAAGTAGCTGACATCCAATATCTACAGTAACTCTAGCCAAGTAGCTGACCTCCAATATCTACAGTAACTCTAGCCAAGTAGCTGACCTCCAATATCTACAGTAACTCTAGCCAAGTAGCTGACCTCCAATATCTACAGTAACTCTAGCCAAGTAGCTGACCTCCAATATCTACAGTAACTCTAGCCAAGTAGCTGACCTCCAATATCTATAGTTACTCTAGCCAAGTAGCTGACCTCAATCTACAGTTACTCTAGCCAAGTAGCTGACATCCAATATCTACAGTTACTCTAGCCAAGTAGCTGACCTCTAATATCTACAGTTACTCTAGCCAAGTAGCTGACCTCTAATATCTACAGTTACTCTAGCCAAGTAGCTGACCTCTAATATCTACAGTAACTCTAGCCAAGTAGCTGACCTCCAAAATCTACAGTAACTCTAGCCAAGTAGCTGACCTCCAATATCTACAGTAACTCTAGCCAAGTAGCTGACCTCAATCTACAGTTACTCTAGCCAAGTAGCTGACCTCCAATATCTACAGTAACTCTAGCCAAGTAGCTGACCTCCAATATCTAAAGTAACTCTAGCCAAGTAGCTGACCTCAATCTACAGTTACTCTAGCCAAGTAGCTGACATCCAATATCTACAGTAACTCTAGCCAAGTAGCTGACCTCCAATATCTACAGTTACTCTAGTCAAGTAGCTGACATCCAATATCTACAGTAACTCTAGCCAAGTAGCTGACCTCAAATCGGGGTTTGTGTCATGACAGTAGGCTGTTAAGTCAGTGGTCGTACACATGACTAGTTATGACTAGACCTGTTATTGTTATGATAGCGCTATGTAGACCGGATTATAAGAGGGTTTGGTGTTAGGGTTTGCACAATTCCAATAACTTTTCCTGTGTTTTCCAGAAATCCTGGTTGGAAATATGAGGTATAATCGGGCAATCCTCCCAACTGGGATTTCAGGGAAAGTAAATCATACTGCTAACCCAGTCCAACTGAGTAGGATGGGGTTGAAGTTGACTGGAGAATGATCTGAAGTCAGTTTGGTCTTCCTCCCTAATGGTTAAGGTTTTGACTTGTCTCTAGGCGGACGAGTTGCCTCCCACATTAACAGTGTTGCCCCAGGTCTGGGATTTCCGAGACTTACAGTTTTGTTTGATAGAGAGGAATCTGATCCTAGATCTGTGGTTAAGGGCAACTTCTACCTCAGGCTCTCAGTACGGACAGACAGGACCCCTAAAGCTGCATGCTGTCGCAGACTAAAGCACCTCTTCCCTCTGCTTTTACCTGACAAAAATAAATAAAACATATATATATATAAACAAACTTTAGTGTTGTTTGGTTTCATCAGACTGACCTTGTTATGTGACCATTTTATTTGAAGTACCATGTGTATATCAGTACAGTATATATCAGTACAGTATAATTCCTGTGTCGGTAAACATTGTTACCATAGCTACCATTATTATATCATTAGGTGTCAAACTCATTCTTTGGAGAGCAGAGTGTCTTCAGGTTTGAACTCGTCACTTGTACTTGCTTGATCACTTACGGTCACAGATTAGTTAGGACAGTTTCCCAAACTCGGTCCTCGGGAACCCCAGGACCGCATGTTTTTTTTGTTGCTCTAACACTACAATGCTGATTCAAATTATCAAAGCTTGATGATTGGTTGATTATTTGAATCAGCTGTGTAGTAAAAAGGCAACAAAACGTTTCAGAAACCCTGATTTAAGAACAACCCTGGTCTAGACTCTAGGGAATTAATTGGACAACCCTGGTCTAGACTCTAGGGAATGAATTGGACAACCCTGGTCTAGACTCTGGGGAATGAGTTGGACAACCCTGGTCTAGACTCTAGGGAATTAATTAAACAACCCTGGTCTAGACTCTAGGGAATGAATTGGACAACCCTGGTCTAGACTCTAGGGAATGAATTGGACAACCCTGGTCTAGACTCTAGGGAATGAATTGGACAACCCTGGTCTAGACTCTAGGGAATGAATTGGACAACCCTGGTCTAGACTCTAGGGAATGAATTGGACAACCCTCGTCTAGACTCTAGGGAATGAGTTGGACAACCCTGGTCTAGACTCTAGGGAATGAATTGGACAACCCTGGTCTAGACTCTAGGGAATTAATTAAACAACCCTGGTCTAGACTCTAGGGAATGAGTTGGACAACCCTGGTCTAGACTCTAGGGAATTAATTAAACAACCCTGGTCTAGACTCTAGGGAATGAATTGGACAACCCTGGTCTAGACTCTATGGAATGAATTGGACAACCCTGGTCTAGACTCTAGGGAATTAATTGGACAACCCTGGTCTAGACTCTAGGGAATGAGTTGGACAACCCTGGTCTAGACTCTAGGGAATGAGTTGGACAACCCTGGTCTAGACTCTAGGGAATTAATTGGACAACCCTGGTCTAGACTCTAGGGAATTAATTAAACAACCCTGATCTAGACTCTAGGGAATGAGTTGGACAACCCTGGTCTAGACTCTAGGGAATGAGTTGGACAACCCTGGTCTAGACTCTAGGGAATGAATTGGACAACCCTGGTCTAGACTCTAGGGAATGAGTTGGACAACCCTGGTCTAGACTCTAGGGAATTAATTGGACAACCCTGGTCTAGACTCTAGGGAATGAGTTGGACAACCCTGGTCTAGACTCTAGGGAATGAATTGGACAACCCTGGTCTAGACTCTAGGGAATTAATTGGACAACCCTGGTCTAGACTCTAGGGAATGAATTGGACAACCCTGGTCTAGACTCTAGGGAATGAATTGGACAACCCTGGTCTAGACTCTAGGGAATGAGTTGGACAACCCTGGTCTAGACTCTAGGGAATGAGTTGGACAACCCTGGTCTAGACTCTAGGGAATGTGTTGGACAACCCTGGTCTAGACTCTAGGGAATGAGTTGGACAACCCTGGTCTAGACTCTAGGGAATGAGTTGGACAACCCTGGTCTAGACTCTAGGGAATGAGTTGGACAACCCTGGTCTAGACTCTAGGGAATGAGTTGGACAACCCTGGTCTAGACTCTAGGGAATGAGTTGGACAACCCTGGTCTAGACTCTAGGGAATTAATTGGACAACCCTGGTCTAGACTCTAGGGAATTAATTAAACAACCCTGATCTAGACTCTAGGGAATGAGTTGGACAACCCTGGTCTAGACTCTAGGGAATGAGTTGGACAACCCTGGTCTAGACTCTAGGGAATGAATTAAACAACCCTGGTCTAGACTCTAGGGAATGAGTTGGACAACCCTGGTCTAGAGTCTATGGAATGAGTTGGACAACCCTGGTCTAGACTCTAGGGAATTAATTGGACAACCCTGGTCTAGACTCTAGGGAATGAGTTGGACAGCCCTGGTCTAGACTCTATGGAATTAATTGGACAACCCTGGTCTAGACTCTATGGAATGAGTTGGACAGCCCTGGTCTAGACTCTATGAAATGAGTTGAACAACCCTGGTCTAGACTCTAGGGAATGAGTTAAACAACCCTGGTCTAGACTCTAGGGAATGAGTTGGACAACCCTGGTCTAGACTCTAGGGAATTAATTGGACAACCCTGGTCTAGACTCTAGGGAATGAGTTGGACAGCCCTGGTCTAGACTCTATGGAATTAATTGGACAACCCTGGTCTAGACTCTATGGAATGAGTTGGACAACCCTGGTCTAGACTCTGGGGAATGAATTGGACAACCCTGGTCTAGACTCTAGGGAATTAATTAAACAACCCTGGTCTAGACTCTAGGGAATGAATTGGACAACCCTGGTCTAGACTCTAGGGAATTAATTGGACAACCCTGGTCTAGACTCTAGGGAATTAATTAAACAACCCTGGTCTAGACACTAGGGAATTAATTAAACAACCCTGGTCTAGACTCTAGGGAATTAATTAAACAACCCTGGTCTAGACTCTAGTGAATGAATTGGACAACCCTGGTCTAGACTCTAGGGAATTAATTGGACAACCCTGGTCTAGACTCTAGGGAATTAATTAAACAACCCTGGTCTAGACACTAGGGAATTAATTAAACAACCCTGGTCTAGACTCTAGGGAATTAATTAAACAACCCTGGTCTAGACTCTAGGGAATGAATTGGACAACCCTGGTATAGACTCTAGGGAATTAATTGGACAACCCTGGTCTAGACTCTAGGGAATTAATTAAACAACCCTGGTCTAGACTCTAGGGAATTAATTGGACAACCCTGGTCTAGACTCTAGGGAATGAATTGGACAACCCTGGTCTAGACTCTAGGGAATGAATTGGACAACCCTGGTCTAGACTCTAGGGGATGAATTGGACAACCCTCGTCTAGACTCTAGGGAATTAATTGGACAACCCTGGTCTAGACTCTAGGGAATTAATTGGACAACCCTGGTCTAGACTCTGGGGAATGAGTTGGACAACCCTGGTCTAGACACTAGGGAATTAATTAAACAACCCTGGTCTAGACTCTAGGGAATGAGTTGGACAACCCTGGTCTAGACTCTATGGAATGAGTTGGACAGCCCTGGTCTAGACTCTGGGGAATGAATTAAACAACCCTGGTCTAGACTATGGAATGAGTTGGACAACCCTGGTCTAGACTCTAGGGAATGAGTTGGACAACCCTGGTCTAGACTCTAGGGAATGAATTGGACAACCCTGGTCTAGACTCTAGGGAATTAATTGGACAACCCTGGTCTAGACTCTAGGGAATGAATTGGACAACCCTGGTCTAGACTCTAGGGAATGAATTGGACAACCCTGGTCTAGACTCTAGGGAATGAGTTGGACAACCCTGGTCTAGACTCTAGGGAATGAGTTGGACAACCCTGGTCTAGACTCTAGGGAATGAGTTGGACAACCCTGGTCTAGACTCTAGGGAATGAGTTGGACAACCCTGGTCTAGACTCTAGGGAATGAGTTGGACAACCCTGGTCTAGACTCTAGGGAATGAGTTGGACAACCCTGGTCTAGACTCTAGGGAATGAGTTGGACAACCCTGGTCTAGACTCTAGGGAATGAATTGGACAACCCTGGTCTAGACTCTAGGGAATGAATTGGACAACCCTGGTCTAGACTCTATGGAATGAGTTGGACAGCCTTGGTCTAGACTCTATGGAATGAGTTGGACAACCCTGGTCTAGACTCTAGGGAATGAGTTGGACAGCCCTGGTCTAGACTCTATGGAATTAATTGGACAACCCTGGTCTAGACTCTATGGAATGAGTTGGACAGCCCTGGTCTAGACTCTATGGAATGAGTTGGACAACCCTGGTCTAGACTCTAGGGAATGAGTTGGACAGCCCTGGTCTAGACTCTAGGGAATGAATTAAACAACCCTGGTCTAGACTCTAGGGAATGAGTTGGACAGCCCTGGTCTAGACTCTATGGAATGAGTTGGACAACCCTGGTCTAGACTCTAGGGAATGAGTTGGACAACCCTGGTCTAGACTCTAGGGAATTAATTAAACAACCCTGGTCTAGACTCTGGGGAATGAATTGGACAACCCTGGTCTAGACTCTAGGGAATTAATTAAACAACCCTGGTCTAGACTCTAGGGAATGAATTGGACAACCCTGGTCTAGACTCTAGGGAATTCATTGGACAACCCTGGTCTAGACTCTAGGGAATTAATTAAACAACCCTGGTCTAGACACTAGGGAATTAATTAAACAACCCTGGTCTAGACTCTAGGGAATTAATTAAACAACCCTGGTCTAGACTCTAGGGAATGAATTGGACAACCCTGGTCTAGACTCTAGGGAATTAATTGGACAACCCTGGTCTAGACTCTAGGGAATTAATTAAACAACCCTGGTCTAGACACTAGGGAATTAATTAAACAACCCTGGTCTAGACTCTAGGGAATTAATTAAACAACCCTGGTCTAGACTCTAGGGAATGAATTGGACAACCCTGGTATAGACTCTAGGGAATTAATTGGACAACCCTGGTCTAGACTCTAGGGAATTAATTAAACAACCCTGGTCTAGACTCTAGGGAATTAATTGGACAACCCTGGTCTAGACTCTAGGGAATGAATTGGACAACCCTGGTCTAGACTCTAGGGAATGAATTGGACAACCCTGGTCTAGACTCTAGGGGATGAATTGGACAACCCTCGTCTAGACTCTAGGGAAAGTTTTGGACAACCCTGGTCTAGACACTAGGGAATTAATTAAACAACCCTGGTCTAGACTCTAGGGAATGAGTTGGACAACCCTGGTCTAGACTCTAGGGAATTAATTAAACAACCCTGGTCTAGACTCTAGGGAATTAATTAAACAACCCTGGTCTAGACTCTAGGGAATTAATTAAACAACCCTGGTCTAGACTCTAGGGAATGAGTTGGACAACCCTGGTCTAGGCTCTAGGGAATGAATTGGACAACCCTGGTCTAGACTCTAGGGAATTAATTAAACAACCCTGGTCTAGACTCTAGGGAATTAATTAAACAACCCTGGTCTAGACTCTAGGGAATGAATTGGACAACCCTGGTCTAGACTCTAGGGAATTAATTAAACAACCCTGGTCTAGACTCTAGGGAATTAATTAAACAACCCTGGTCTAGACTCTAGGGAATGAGTTGGACAACCCTGGTCTATCTAGTATTATATTTCAGACATGATGAGGTCATAGCATCCTTGGTCACCTGCAGTATTTCCTTTTTGAGGAACAGGTGAGCCCATGATGTGACTACATGATGTCATCTGTGTTGATGCATGGAGGAACAGGTGTACCCATGATGTCATCTGTATTGATGCATGGAGGAACAGGTGAACCCATGATGTCATCTGTATTGATGCATGGAGGAACAGGTGAACCCATGATGTGACGACATGATGTCATCTGTATTGATGCATGGAGGAACAGGTGAACCCATGATGTCATCTGTTGATGCATGGAGGAACAGGTGAACCCATGATGTCATCTGTTGATGCATGGAGGAACAGGTGAACCCATGATGTGACTACATGATGTCATCTGTATTGATGCATGGAGGAACAGGTGAACCCATGATGTGACTACATGATGTCATCTGTGTTGATGCATGGAGGAACAGGTGAGCCCATGATGTCATCTGTATTGATGCATGGAGGAACAGGTGAACCCATGATGTCATCTGTTGATGCATGGAGGAACAGGTGTACCCATGATGTCATCTGTTGATGCATGGAGGAACAGGTGAACCCATGATGTGACTACATGATGTCATCTGTATTGATGCATGGAGGAACAGGTGAGCCCATGATGTCATCTGTTGATGCATGGAGGAACAGGTGTACCCATGATGTCATCTGTTGATGCATGGAGGAACAGGTGAGCCCATGATGTGACTACATGATGTCATCTGTATTGATGCATGGAGGAACAGGTGAACCCATGATGTCATCTGTTGATGCATGGGGGAACAGGTGAGCCCATGATGTGACTACATGATGTCATCTGTATTGATGCATGGAGGAACAGGTGAGCCCATGATGTCATCTGTTGATGCATGGAGGAACAGGTGTACCCATGATGTGACTACATTATGTCATCTGTGTTGATGCATGGAGGAACAGGTGTACCCATGATGTCATCTGTTGATGCATGGAGGAACAGGTGAACCCATGATGTCATCTGTTGATGCATAGAGGAACAGGTGAACCCATGATGTCATCTGTTGATGCATGGAGGAACAGGTGAACCCATGATGTCATCTGTTGATGCATGGAGGAACAGGTGTACCCATGATGTCATCTGTGTTGATGCATGGAGGAACAGGTGAACCCATGATGTCATCTGTGTTGATGCATGGAGGAACAGGTGAACCCATGATGTCATCTGTGTTGATGCATGGAGGAACAGGTGAGCCCATGATGTCATCTGTGTTGATGCATGGAGGAACAGGTGAACCCATGATGTCATCTGTGTTGATGCATGGAGGAACAGGTGTACCCATGATGTCATCTGTGTTGATGCATGGAGGAACAGGTGAACCCATGATGTCATCTGTGTTGATGCATGGAGGAACAGGTGTACCCATGATGTCATCTGTATTGATGCATGGAGGAACAGGTGAACCCATGATGTCATCTGTGTTGATGCATGGAGGAACAGGTGAGCCCATGATGTCATCTGTGTTGATGCATGGAGGAACAGGTGAACCCATGATGTGACTACATGATGTCATCTGTATTGATGCATGGAGGAACAGGTGAGCCCATGATGTCATCTGTGTTGATGCATGGAGGAACAGGTGTACCCATGATGTGACTACATTATGTCATCTGTGTTGATGCATGGAGGAACAGGTGAGCCCATGATGTCATCTGTGTTGATGCATGGAGGAACAGGTGAGCCCATGATGTGACTACATGATGTCATCTGTATTGATGCATGGAGGAACAGGTGAGCCCATGATGTCATCTGTATTGATGCATGGAGGAACAGGTGAACCCATGATGTCATCTGTATTGATGCATGGAGGAACAGGTGAACCCATGATGTGACGACATGATGTCATCTGTATTGATGCATGGAGGAACAGGTGAACCCATGATGTCATCTGTTGATGCATGGAGGAACAGGTGAACCCATGATGTCATCTGTTGATGCATGGAGGAACAGGTGAACCCATGATGTGACTACATGATGTCATCTGTATTGATGCATGGAGGAACAGGTGAACCCATGATGTGACTACATGATGTCATCTGTGTTGATGCATGGAGGAACAGGTGAGCCCATGATGTCATCTGTATTGATGCATGGAGGAACAGGTGAACCCATGATGTCATCTGTTGATGCATGGAGGAACAGGTGTACCCATGATGTCATCTGTTGATGCATGGAGGAACAGGTGAACCCATGATGTGACTACATGATGTCATCTGTATTGATGCATGGAGGAACAGGTGAGCCCATGATGTCATCTGTTGATGCATGGAGGAACAGGTGTACCCATGATGTCATCTGTTGATGCATGGAGGAACAGGTGAGCCCATGATGTGACTACATGATGTCATCTGTATTGATGCATGGAGGAACAGGTGAACCCATGATGTCATCTGTTGATGCATGGAGGAACAGGTGAGCCCATGATGTGACTACATGATGTCATCTGTATTGATGCATGGAGGAACAGGTGAGCCCATGATGTCATCTGTTGATGCATGGAGGAACAGGTGTACCCATGATGTGACTACATTATGTCATCTGTGTTGATGCATGGAGGAACAGGTGTACCCATGATGTCATCTGTTGATGCATGGAGGAACAGGTGAACCCATGATGTCATCTGTTGATGCATGGAGGAACAGGTGAACCCATGATGTCATCTGTTGATGCATGGAGGAACAGGTGAGCCCATGATGTGACTGCATGATGTCATCCGTATTGATGCATGGAGGAACAGGTGTACCCATGATGTCATCTGTGTTGATGCATGGAGGAACAGGTGAACCCATGATGTCATCTGTGTTGATGCATGGAGGAACAGGTGAACCCATGATGTCATCTGTGTTGATGCATGGAGGAACAGGTGAGCCCATGATGTCATCTGTGTTGATGCATGGAGGAACAGGTGTACCCATGATGTCATCTGTATTGATGCATGGAGGAACAGGTGAACCCATGATGTCATCTGTGTTGATGCATGGAGGAACAGGTGAGCCCATGATGTCATCTGTGTTGATGCATGGAGGAACAGGTGAACCCATGATGTGACTACATGATGTCATCTGTATTGATGCATGGAGGAACAGGTGAGCCCATGATGTCATCTGTGTTGATGCATGGAGGAACAGGTGTACCCATGATGTGACTACATTATGTCATCTGTGTTGATGCATGGAGGAACAGGTGAGCCCATGATGTCATCTGTGTTGATGCATGGAGGAACAGGTGAACCCATGATGTGACTACATGATGTCATCTGTATTGATGCATGGAGGAACAGGTGAACCCATGATGTGACTACATGATGTCATCTGTATTGATGCATGGAGGAACAGGTGAGCCCATGATGTCATCTGTGTTGATGCATGGAGGAACAGGTGTACCCATGATGTCATCTGTTGATGCATGGAGGAACAGGTGAACCCATGATGTCATCTGTTGATGCATGGAGGAACAGGTGAGCCCATGATGTGACTGCATGATGTCATCCGTATTGATGCATGGAGGAACAGGTGTACCCATGATGTCATCTGTTGATGCATGGAGGAACAGGTGAACCCATGATGTCATCTGTTGATGCATGGAGGAACAGGTGTACCCATGATGTCATCTGTTGATGCATGGAGGAACAGGTGTACCCATGATGTCATCTGTTGATGCATGGAGGAACAGGTGAACCCATGATGTCATCTGTTGATGCATGGAGGAACAGGTGAACCCATGATGTCATCTGTTGATGCATGGAGGAACAGGTGTACCCATGATGTCATCTGTGTTGATGCATGGAGGAACAGGTGTTCCCATGACGTGACTACAGTCGTGGCCAAAAGTTTTGAGAATGACAAAAAAATGTACATTTTCACAAAGTCTGCAGCCTCAGTTTGTATGATGGAAATGTGCATATACTCCAGAATGTTATGAAGAATGATCAGATGAATTGCAATTAATAGCAAAGTCCCTCTTTGCCATGCAAATTAACTGAATCCTCAAAAAAAAAAAACAGTATTGGCTAGTTGTGTATTTTACTTACATTACAGATTCGTATTGAATTTGGGCAAAAGATATACAACAACATGTCAAATGTGTTCCCAGGGGATTATTTATTTCAAAAACATTTTGATACACTGGACCCATCTTGTCCCAGGAAGTTGAGACATTAGCCTTCTTACCCATTCCACTGAACAAGACAGCTGCCTAAATAAATTACAGTAGATTATTTAAGTGATAATGCCAGAGAAGCCGGTGTTTGGAGGATATATCGTCTCGGGCCAGCAAACGTGCCAATATATCCTCTAAACACCGGCTTCAAGGTCATTATCACTTTTATAGTGGCCAGGGCTCCATGAAGACCCCTCCACTGGAGGTCCCCTGACCTCTTTGGTACTGGGGGTTTGTAGAGCCCCAGTACCTCTTCAACCTCAGGAGGCTGAAGAAATTCGGCTTGTCACCTAAAGCACTCACAAACTTCTACAGATGCACAATCGAGAGCATCCTGGCGGGCTGTATCACCGCCTGATACGGCAACTGCTCCGCCCTCAACCGTAAGGCTCTCCAGAGGGTAGTGAGGACTGCACAACGCATCACCGGGGGCAAACTACCTGCCCTCCAGGACACCTACACCACCCGATGTTACAGGAAGGCCATAAAGATCATCAAGGACATCAACCACCCGAACCACTGCCTGTTCACCCCGCTATAATCCAGAAGGCGAGGTCAGTACAGGTGCATCAAAGCTGGGACCGAGAGACTGAAAAACAGCTTCTATCTCAAGGCCATCAGACTGTTAAACAGCCACCACTAACATTGAGTGCCTGCTGCCAACACACTGTCATTGACACTGACCCAACTCCAGCCACTTTAATAATGGGATTGATGGGAAATGATGTAAATATATCACTAGCCACTTTAAACAATGCTACCTTATATAATGTTACTTACCCTACATTATTCATCTCATATGCATACGTATATACTGTACTCTACATCATCGACTGCATCCTTATGTAATACATGTATCACTAGCCACTTTAACTATGCCACTTTGTTTACTTTGTCTACATACTCATCTCATATGTATATACTGTACTCGATACCATCTACTGTATGCTGCTCTGTACCATCACTCATTCATATATCCTTATGTACATATTCTTTATCCCCTTACACTGTGTATAAGACAGTAGTTTTGGAATTGTTAGTTAGATTACTTGTTGGTTATCACTGCATTGTCGGAACTAGAAGCACAAGCATTTAGCTACACTCGCATTAACATCTGCTAACCATGTGTATGTGACAAATAACATTTGATTTGATTTGATCTAAAACCCACCATACTCTCCTCCCTACATCGCCCCTGCCACTGATGTGCCTTCACTCCTGTTAGGCTCCTAATGTTCCTAACCTTAACAGAAAGGTTGTAGAGGGCTTTACCTCCCACCCCTTCAAACTCCCCAAGGCTCAGAGTGTTCAAATCTAACAAGTCCTTCAGACCCCCTTGCCAGTCTCCAGTCTCTGCCGTCACCTGCAGTGGCGGGAACATTGGTGGCCCCTCCCTTTAGGCTGCTCAAACATCCCCCTTACCGGCTCAGACAGTGCCTCCTGGACCTCTCTTCAGCAGCCTAAGAGACATTGTTCCTGTTTGTTGTGCCAAGACTTCCGGGGTTTTCCACCCCTCCTCTCCCAGCAGTCTCAGGTCACCCAGCCTTAGTGAACCCCCTGCCATCAGTTTCCTCTGCAGGGTGGCCGACTGAACCGATCTCAAAGGGATGGCTGGGTTGTGGAAGATAGGCTCCTCCCACCGCCCAGGCTCCACCCCCTTCTCGTGTGGGCCTTAGCAGCTGCCAGGCCCTCAGCACTGCAGAGTAAAAATCTGAGAGCCCTGCTGTACTCAGCCTCTCCAGCTTCATGAGAAACAGCTGCCGGTCCAACTCTAATCTGCCAGCTCTCCTCAGCAGCGCGCATGCTGGCTCCTTCCAGCCAACATCAGTATGGTATAGCAGTCTCTGCACCGCCTTTAGCCTGAAAGCAGCCACCCTGCTCTCCAGTTCCACCAGGCCCTGTCCTCCTTCATGAATGGTCATGTACAACACTGCCGTCCTCAGCCAGTGATGGCCCAATCAGAAAAGGTCCACCAGCTTACAATGCAGGTCTGCGAGCAGACCGGTTGGGGGTTGATGACAAGCCAGTTTATGCCACCAGGTTGTTGATTATCGGCACCCTCCCTCTATATGACACTTGGGACAGGAGCTACCTCCACCTGACCAGTCTTGACACCACTGCCTGTGACAGCCCCTCCCAGTTCTTCCTGACGCACCACTCTGAGCCCAGGTACACCCCCAACACTTTAAGCCCTTCACAACCCCCTGGAAGCAGAGGGGCACTATCCCCCCATGCCCCATATAACAGAGATTTGCCTGTCCAGCACACTCCCTGCAGTCTCCTACGTAGCAGTCTCAAAATAGGCTCAATGGCTAGTGTATATAACTGCCCAGATAGAGGGCATCCTTGTCTAATGCCCCATCTCACCCAGACTGGCCTACTGAGCCCCCCTCCCACCTTGACCACACATGACGCCCCAGCATACAACAGCTTCACACAGGCCAAAATCCTTTCTCCAAACCCAAACAGATTAAACAGATACTCATGATCCACTCTATCAAAAGCCTTCTCTTGATCTGAAAAGACCGGTCTAAAGTTCACATTAGAACCTCTTGACAAGTCCAACATGTCCCTGATTAAGAACAAGTTGTCCGTGATTGAGCTTCCCGGTAGACAATATGTTTGGTCCTTATGTACTATCGAGTCCAGGTGGGACTTCAGTCTGTTAGAGAGGACTTTGTCAAATATGTTGTAGTCCGCACAGAGCAATGTCACAGGCCTCCAGTTCTTAAGTTCACACAAGTCCCCTTTTTTGGGCAACAAACCTGTTCTACTAACACACTGAAGCCTCAGGACTAGAACATCCAATCAATCAGAATAAACCAAATTACAACACAGTCAAAACAAAACTACATTGCTTATTGGGAAACACAAACACAAAGCAAAATGCAGTGCTATCTGGCCCTAAATCGACAGTACACCATAGTTAACTATTTGACCATGGTTACTGATCAAAACCTTAGAAAAACCTTGACAAAGTACAGGCTCAGTGAGCACAGCCTTGCCATTGAGAAGGGTAGACACAGGAAAACTCCCTGTAGAGGAAAGGCTGTGCAACCACTGCATCATAGCAGAACCTGGCTCCCTGTGGAGGAAAGGCTGTGCAACCACTGCATCATAGCAGAACCTGGCTCCCTGTAGAGGAAAGGCTGTGCAACCACTGCACCACAGCAGAACCTGGCTCCCTGTAGAGGAAAGGCTGTGCAACCACTGGACCACAGCAGAACCTGGCTCCCTGTAGAGGAAAGGCTGTGCAACCACTGCACCACAGCAGAACCTGAGACGGAGCTGCATTTCCTGACAAAATGTTTTAAAAAATATAAAACAACTAGAGTGTCATTTCCCAAAATGCAAAACCCTTATTCAAGGTTTCAAAGACCTCTCTGATGAGAGTAGGCTACCCGTCCTGTTGGGGGAGGACATAGAAAACTGTGGGTTGGCAGCGCACTACATTGGTGCCTGCCTTAAGATGAGGGACAGTGTCTGACAGACCAATCAACCTGCACATGTCCTCTTTGCTTATTGTTATTGGTCAATGTACAGTTGTTTTGACCCTTGGTTATTGTTGTTACTGTTGTCCTGTTGACAATTTGTATTCTTATTATTTTAATATTGTAAATATCCAAAGTAAGCTTTGTCAATATGTACATTATTACATCATGCCAATAAAGAGAATTGGAGAGGGAGAGAGAACGAGAACTGCTGATAACTCAGAGATGGTGAATATTTTTCTTGGGGAACGAACAGGAAAATGGCTTCTATGCCTAATTATACATTCCCATTAATCATTTCTCGTGATATTCAGAGTTGTGATAAATTACATTTGGGTGCATTAATAGAAAACCAGACACTCTCCTTTTTCTTCTCTCTCTTTTTTTTCTCTCTCTCTCTCTCTTCCTCCTAATCTCTCTCTCTCTCTCTTCCTCCTAATCTCTCTCTCTCTTTATCTCTCTCCTCTCTCTCTCATCTCTCTCTCTTTATCTCTCTCTATATACTGTGTATCCCCCTCTCTCTCTCTCTCTCTCTCTCTCTCTCTCTCTCTCTCTTTATGTATCTCTCTCTCTCTCTCTCTCTACATCTCTCTCGCTCTCTTTCTTTTTTGCATTTTTTTTATGTCGACGTGTCATCAACGATGAGGCACAGCATAGATCTTTATCACACACACACACACACCACAGGCAGACACCATGATCAAAGAGAAACCTGAAAAGCAGCTCATCCAGAGGATATTAATTTTCCCTCTTCCTGTTTAAAAGGGAAGCTACACTAGCGGTCAAATGTTTTAGAACACCTACTCATTCAAGGGTTTTTCTTTATGCATACTATTTTCTACATTATGGAATCATGTAGTAACCAAAAAAGTGTTAAACAAATCAAAATACATTTTAGATTTTAGATTCTTTAAAGTAGCCACCCTTGATGACAGCATTGCACACTCTTGGCATTCTCTCAACCAGCTTCATGAGGAATGGTTTTCAAATAGCAACCCTTTGCCTTGATGACCCTACTTTTGACCAGATCCCATTAAAATGGAAACACTCTCAGGATATACTGTCCTCGTCCATACAGCCAGCTGGGTTCTCAGCACATCGCGCAGACAGGAATAAAGAACTCTCCGGGAAGAAGAAAGGCACCACTACTCATGATGTGATTGTGATAACATACAGAAACTCAAGTCCTTTTGTTCACCCAACCTAGAATACCTCACAATCAAATGTCGAGCGTATTACCTCCCAATATAATTATCTTCGGTTATTGTCACAGCCATGTATATTCCCCATCGAGCCGATACCACGATGGCCCTCAAGGGACTACCCTGGACTTTATGCAAACTGGAAGCCATATATCCTGAGGCGACATTTATTGTAGCTGGGGATTTTAAACAGAGCAAATTTGAGAAAAACACTATCTATGTTCTACCAACTCATTGACTGTGGTACTCGCTCTGGAAAAACATTGGACCACTGCTACTCAACTCTTCGGAATGCCTATAAGGCCCTCCCCTGCCCTCCCTTCAGCAAATCAGATCACGACTCCATTTTGCTCCTCCCTTCCTATAGGCAGGACCTCAAACAAGACGTACCTGTACTAAGCACTATTCAACGCTGGTCTAACCAATCGGAATCCATGTTTCAAGATTATTATTGATCACGCGGACTGGGATATGTTCCGGGTAGCCTGAGAATAATATCAATAAATACATGGATACGGTGACTGAGTTCATCCGGAAGTGTATGGGAGATGGTTTACCCACTGTGACTATTATAACCTACCCTAACAGAAACTGTGGATAGATGCAAAACTGAAAGCGCGAACCACCACATTTAACCATGGCAAGGTGAGTGGGAATATGGTCGACAACAAACACTAGTTACCGGCAAAACGTCAGTACAGACAAAGAGTCGCAATTTGACGAAACAGACATGAGACGTATGTGACAGGGCCTACAGACAATCATGGATTATAAAAGGAAAACCTGCCTCGTCGCGGACACCAACGTCTTGCTTCCGGACAAGCTAAACACCTTCTTTGCCCGCTAACACTGTGCCACCGACGCGGCTACCAAGGACAGTGGGTTCTCGTTCTCCGTGGCAAACATGAATAAGACATTTTAAACATGTTAACCTTAGCAGGGCTGCCGTCCCAGACAGAATCCCTTGCCGCGGCCTCAGAGCATGCGCAGACCAGCTGACTGGTGTGTTTACGGACATATTCAATCCTTCCCTATCCCAGTCTGCTGTCCCCACATGCTTCAAGATGGCCACCATTCCTGTACCCAAGAATGGAAAGGTAACTGAACTAAATTACTATCGCCCCGTAGCACTCACTTCTGTCATCATGAAGTTCTTGGAGAGGCTAGGTTTTTTTTCACCTTTATTTAACCAGGTAGGCAAGTTGAGAACAAGTTCTCATTTACAATTGCGACCTGGCCAAGATAAAGCAAAGCAGTTTGACACATACAACGACACAGAGTTACACATGGAGTAAAACAAACATACAGTCAATAATACAGTATAAACAAGTCTATATATGATGTGAGCAAATGAGGTGAGATATGGGAGGTAAAGGCAAAAAAAAGGCCATGGTGGCAAAGTAAATACAATATAGCAAGTAAAACACTGGAATGGTAGATTTGACAGTAGATGAGTGTGCAAAGTAGAAATACTAGGGTGCAAAGGAGCAAAATAAATAAATAAATACAGTAGGGGAAGAGGTAGTTGTTTGGGCTATTTATAGATGAGCTATGTACAGGTGCAATGATCTGTGAGCTGCTCTGACAGCTGGTGCTTAAAGCTAGTGAGGGAGATAAGCGTTTCCCGTTTCAGAGATTTTTGTAATTCGTTCCAGTCATTGGCAGCAGAGAACTAGAAGGAGAGGCGGCCGAAGAAAGAATTGGTTTTGGGGGTGACCAGAGAGATATACCTGCTGGAGCGCATGCTACAGGTGGGTGATGCTATGGTGACCAGCGAGCTGAGATAACGGGGGACTTTACCTAGCAGGGTCTTGTAGATGACATGGAGCCAGTGGGTTTGGCGACTAGTATGAAGCGAGGGCCAGCCAATGAGAGCGTACAGGTCGCAATGGCGGGTAGTATATGGAGCTTTGGTGACAAAACGGATGGCACTGTAATAGACTGCATCCAATTTGTTGAGTAGGGTATTGGAGGCTATTTTGTAAATGACATCGCTGAAGTCGAGGATTGGTAGGATGGTCAGTTTTACAAGGGTATGTTTGGCAGCATGAGTGAAGGATGCTTTGTTGCGAAATAGGAAGCCAATTCTAGATTTAACTTTGGATTGGAGATGTTTGATGTGGGTCTGGAAGGAGAGTTTACAGTCTAACCAGACACCTAGGTATTTGTAGTTGTCCACGTATTCTAAGTCAGAGCCGTCCAGAGTAGTGATGTTGGACAGGCGGGTAGGTGCAGGCAGCGATCGGTTGAAGAGCATTTAGTTTTACTTAATTAAGGTGAATGCACCAATTTGTAAGTCGCTCTGGATAAGAGCGTCTGCTAAATGACTTAAATGTAAATGTAAATGTAGTTAAGAGCAGTTGGAGGCCATGGAAGGAGAGTTGTATGGCATTGAAGCTTGCCTGGAGGGTTGACGACCTCAAGCGCCGGAGAGGGAGTGTACATGACAGTATTGATGTGAATTGTTAGTTACCACTGCACTGTTGGAGCTAGGAACACAAGCATTTCACTACACCCGCTCCTGACCAATTCTGCTACTTTGCTATTCCTTTTCGCTGAGCTTGACATTTTTGAATAAGCAAAAACTCAAACAGAAAGTGGTCTGATGAAGAGGATGGTAAGCTACAGGACTGTTTCGCACAGACTGAAATATGTTCCAGGATTCATCCGATGGCATTGAGGAATCAGACACCGGCTTCATTGATAAGTGCATTGAAGACGTCTTTCCCCACAGTGACCGTACGTACATATCCCAACCAGAAGCCATGGATTACAGGTAACATCCACACTGTTCCAAA
Organism: Oncorhynchus keta; assembly: GCF_023373465.1. Lineage (NCBI taxonomy): Eukaryota > Metazoa > Chordata > Actinopteri > Salmoniformes > Salmonidae > Oncorhynchus > Oncorhynchus keta. The sequence continues at coordinate 40,388,023 of NC_068440.1, read as the reverse complement.
GGCTAGAGCTACAAGTAAGCAACACTGAACCACACATGAGAGCAAAATCTGTTCCGGAGGACTGTGTGATCACGCTCTCCGTAGCCAATGTTAGTAAGACCATTAAACATGTTAACATTCACAAGGCTTTAGGGCCCAGACAGATTACAAGAACACGTACTCAGAACATGCGCTGACCAGATGGCAAGTGTCTTCACTGATATTTTTATACTGTCCCTGACCCAGTCTGTAATACCTACATACCTACTACTATCTTAGTTTGGGTTAACTGTTTTGAACTCCTAACACAGATTAACACATGGAAATTAATTTGCTTAGGCACTAATCTTGCAAAACTATTTTGTTTGTACACCGTAAGCTAAACATTCCCTTTCGTTCACAGAATGTTTTAGAAAGCTTTCGATTTGGATGAGGACGCCAGGCTTGGTTCCCAGAATCAATGGGAAACCAGGAAAAATGTACATTCCCTCATCTTACAAGGAACCAAATGTACTAGCTGGGACACACATACACACGCCAATACACACATCATAATCAGAGGAAACAAAGCATCCTAGATCTGGGTGAGCCCCGGTGAAAAGACGAGAGAGCATGCGATAAGCCCTCAGGGTGGCTGTCCCAGTTTCTAATACTGCAGCAGATTCATCATACACACACACACACAGATACATTCATCATACCAGAGAAGGAGGAATATGATAATTCATGGAATGAAATGATCGTATCGCGTTGAAGATGACAGATCATGGATTACCGGCAACCGTTGAAGAAGAACATTAATTTACTAGTGTCACTGCCAACACTGGCTCCATATACCGGCTACAATACGTGTTTCATTCAGAACTCGTGGTCTGGTGTTTTCATACTCTACTTTCCTAGACTCATGGTCTGGTGTTTTCATACTCTACTTTCCTAGACTCGTGGTCTGGTGTTTTCATACTCTACTTTCCTTGACTCATGATCTGGTGTTTTCATACTCTACTTTCCTAGACTCATGGTCTGGTGTTTTCATACTCTACTTTCCTAGACTCATGGTCTGGTGATTTCATACTCTACTTTCCTAGACTCATGGTCTGGTGTTTTCATACTCTACTTTCCTAGACTCATGGTCTGGTGATTTCATACTCTACTTTCCTAGACTCATGGTCTGGTGATTTCATACTCTACTTTCCTAGACTCATGGTCTGGTGTTTTCATACTCTACTTTCCTAGACTCATGGTCTGGTGATTTCATACTCTACTTTCCTAGACTCATGGTCTGGTGTTTTCATACTCTACTTTCCTAGACTCATGGTCTGGTGTTTTCATACTCTACTTTCCTAGACTCGTGGTCTGGTGTTTTCATACTCTACTTTCCTTGACTCATGATCTGGTGTTTTCATACTCTACTTTCCTAGACTCATGGTCTGGTGTTTTCATACTCTACTTTCCTAGACTCATGGTCTGGTGATTTCATACTCTACTTTCCTAGACTCATGGTCTGGTGTTTTCATACTCTACTTTCCTAGACTCATGGTCTGGTGATTTCATACTCTACTTTCCTAGACTCATGGTCTGGTGATTTCATACTCTACTTTCCTAGACTCATGGTCTGGTGTTTTCATACTCTACTTTCCTAGACTCATGGTCTGGTGATTTCATACTCTACTTTCCTAGACTCATGGTCTGGTGTTTTCATACTCTACTTTCCTAGACTCATGGTCTGGTGTTTTCATATTCTACTTTCCTAGACTCATGGTCTGGTGTTTTCATACTCTACTTTCCTAGACTCATGGTCTGGTGTTTTCATACTCTACTTTCCTAGACTCATGGTCTGGTGTTTTGATATTCTGCTTTCCCCACTTATTCACTCATTCACTTATTCACATATTCACTCTATCACTCTCACTTATTCACTGTTTAACTTATTCACTTGTTCACTCATTCACTTATTCACTCAATCACTTATTCACTCTATCACTTATTCACTTTTTCACTATATCACTTATTCACTCTATCAATTATTCATTCTATCAATTATTCACTATATCACTGTTAGGAATTTTATGAATAATGACTAAACAATATCTACATTTTAAATAGAACTATAACTGATTAATAATATTAATTCATAAGGAAGGGATTGTGGAGCATGAAACAGGGGGTAATTAAATAAAATAAATACCATTCCAGCTAGGCTGGAGAAGACTGGAATTGTGGGTTTTTAAGTAAGCAAAAAGGGTTGTTAACCTATGGTTGAACCGACTCAACTTAGCTCTGGGATGTTTAGATAAGGTAGATAGTGTTTCCTGGGTTTTCCATTATCTGGAACTGTCTTCTAAATAGTGATGTATGAAGGTGAAGATTCCAGAAGTTAATCTAGATAAGTGTGTGTCTGGAGTGAGCGAGCGAGAGGGTTGGAATAAACTATTGAACCTGTTCTGTCCTGGTCGATAGGGGGAAGGACATTTTATAACCTATGACGTCATATTTTGTATATAAACTGTTGTTCGTGGTTTCATGGCAGCGCGCTCCGATAATAAATACTATTATCTAATTTTGAGAAGACTGGTCTCTGTCTATTTTATGCAAATAGGAATCTTACAAATTCTTATAAAATAGACTGAGTGATTTAATTAATGTACAATTATTGGAATTATGAAATTCCAATGACAATTACTTATTAACTCATTCACTCATTCACTTATTCACTTATTCACTCTGTCACTTATTCACTATCACTCCATAACTATATCACGTATTCACTCCGTCACTTATTCACTATATCACTTATTCACTATATAACTTATTCACTATATCACTTATTCACTATATAACTTATTCACTATATCACTTATTCACTATACCACTTATTTACTCTATCACTTATTCACTATATCACTTATTCACTATATAACTTATTCACTATATCACTTATTCACTATATCACTTATTCACTATATAACTTATTCACTATAAAACTTATTCACTATATAACGTATTCACTTATTCACTATATAACTTATTCACTATATAACTTATTGACTATATAACTTATTCACTATATCACTTATCACTTGCAGAAAGCTAACTCTAAAGCTAGCTTTGCCCGAGATGGCATAGCAGTTCAGACGTATTTTGTTCTCGTCTTGTCGTGTCCTGTATATATATATATATATATATACATTTACAACTTTTTTTCACGTACATTTTATTTTTTATTTTCCATCAACTCATCTTCAAAACACTCTCCTGCAACCCGCCTCACCAATTTATATTTATAAATAAGTATTATTTACCTCAAATCTGCAATCCTCCAAGAAGCTAGCCAGAAGCTAGCCAGAAACTCCAAGAAGCTAGCCAGAAACTAACCAGAAGCTAGCCAGGAGCTAATCAGAAGCTAGTTCAGAAGCTAGTTAGCTTCTTTACTGGCAAATCGTTAGTATTCAGCTAACCACGGTTTGTGGTCATCAGGTATCCTTTAGCTCGAAAATCTATTGCCAGTTTTGTACGGCGCAGCGCGGCTCGGAACGGAACATACCGGACCAATTTTTCTCTCCATGTCCTTGGATTTCAACTGCTCTCTGGACATTCATTCCCGGATCTCACAGCTAGCTAGCTGCTATCTGTGTGTCTATCTGCTCTCGTCGATTCCGGAGCAAACATCAATTACTCCGGAGCAAGCCAGCTCAGTCAATCACTCCTGAGTTCCATCAATCACTCCTGGGCTGCAGTCACCTATCCGGACCCGTTTTACTGCTTACGCGGAGCCCCACCGGGCCTTCACAACTGGACTGCCAACGTTATCTACCCGAAGGAGATCTGGCTGGCTCCTCCATCGCGACGTTACCCTGAACGCCCATCTGCGGCCTGCTAACCGTTAGCTGTCTTACCGGCTGCTCTCAGAATAGACAATCGGACAATTTATTTATTTTTATTATTATTATGTTTCTTCTTGGGCCTCTATAACTATATCTATTGTTTTTATTTTATTTTTGTTGTTGTGTGATTTGGACTAATCCCCTCTACCACACGGAACCCCACTAATCTACTGACGGAACGCAAGAGGTGGCTAACAACAGACCTCCATCCTATGCTAGCTTGCTACCAATGTCCTGGCTAGCTGTCTAAATCGCCGTGACCCCCCAAACGAACCACTCCACTCACTGGACTCTTTTGATCACTCGACTAAGGATGCCTCTCCTTAATGTCAATATGTCTTGTCCATTGCTGTTCTGGTTAGTGTTTATTGGCTTATTTCACTGTAGAGCCTCTAGTCCTGCTCACTATACCTTATCCAATTTATTAGTTCCACCACCCACACATGGAATGACATCTCCTGGTTTCAATGATGTTTCTAGAGACAATATCTCTCTCTTCATCACTCAATACCTAGGTTTACCTCCACTGTATTCACATCCTACCATACCTTTGTCTGTACATTATACCTTGATGCTATTTTATCGACCCCAGAAACCTCCTTTTACTCTCTGTTCCAGACGTTCTAGACGACCAATTCTTATTGCTTTTAGCCGTACCCTTATTCTTCTCCTCCTATGTTCCTCTGGCGATGTAGAGGTGAATCCAGGCCCTGCAGTGCCTAGCTCCACTCCTATTCCCCAGGCGCTCTCTTTTGATGACTTCTGTAACCGTAATAGCCTTGGTTTCATGCATGTTAACATTAGAAGCGTCCTCCCTAAGTTTGATCTATTCACTGCTTTAGCACACTCTGCCAACCCGGATGTTCTAGCTGTGTCTGAATCCTGGCTTAGGAAGACCAGTAAAAATTCAGAAATTTTAATTCCAAATTACAACATTTTCAGACAAGATAGAACTGCCAAAGGGGGCGGTGTTGCAATCTACTGCAAAGATAGCCTGCAGAGTTCTGTCCTACTATTCAGGTCTGTACCCAAACAATTTGAACTTCTACTTTTAAAAATCCACCTCTCTAAAAACAAGTCTCTCACCGTTGCCGCCTGCTATAGACCACCCTCTGCCCACAGCTGTGCTCTGGACACCATATGTGAACTGATTGCCCCCCATCTATCTTCAGAGCTCGTGCTGCTAGGCGACCTAAACTGGAACATGCTTAACACCCCAGCCATCCTACAATCTAAACTTGATGCCCTCAATCTCACTCAAATGATCAATGAACCTACCAGGTACCCCCCAAAGCCTTAAACACGGGCACCCTCATAGATATCATCCTAAACAACTTGCCCTCTAAATACACCTCTGCTGTCTTCAACCAAGATCTCAGCGATCACTGCCTCATTGCCTGCATCCGTAATGGGTCAGCGGTCAAACGACCTCCACTCATCACTGTAAAACGCTCCCTGAAACACTTCAGCGAGCAGGCCTTTCTAATCGACCTGGCCGGGGTATCCTGGAAGGATATTGATCTCATCCGTCAGTAGAGGATGCCTGGATATTTTTTAAAAATGCCTTCCTAACCATCTTAAATAAACATGCCCCATTCAAGAAATTTAGAACCAGGAACAGATATAGCCCTTGGTTCTCCCCAGACCTGACTGCCCTTAACCAACACAAAAACATCCTATGGCGTTCTGCATTAGCATCGAACAGCCCCCGTGATATGCAGCTGTTCAGGGAAGCTAGAAACCATTATACACAGGCAGTTAGAAAAGCCAAGGCTAGCCTTTTCAAGCAGAAATTTGCTTCCTGCAACACTAACTCAAAAAAGTTCTGGGACACTGTAAAGTCCATGGAGAATAAGAACACCTCCTCCCAGCTGCCCACTGCACTGAAGATAGGAAACACTGTCACCACTGTTAAATCCACCATAATTGAGAATTTCAATAAGCATTTTTCTACAGCTGGCCATGCTTTCCACCTGGCTACTCCTACCCCGGTCAACAGCACTGCACCCCCAACAGCAACTCGCCCAAGCCTTCCCCATTTCTCCTTCTCCCAAATCCATTCAGCTGATGTTCTGAAAGAGCTGAAAAATCTGGACCCCTACAAATCAGCCGGGCTAGACAATCTGGACCCTTTCTTTCTAAAATTATCTGCCGAAATTGTTGCCACCCCTATTCAACCTATTCAATTGTTGCCACCCCTGTTCAACCTCTCTTTCGTGTCGTCTGAGATTCCCAAAGATTGGAAAGCAGCTGCGGTCATCCCCCTCTTCAAAGGGGGGGACACTCTTGACCCAAACTGCTACAGACCTATATCTATGCTACCATGCCTTTCTAAGGTCTTCGAAAGCCAAGTCAACAAACAGATTACCGGCCATTTCGAATCTTACCATACCTTCTCTGCTATGCAATCTGGTTTCAGAGCTGGTCATGGGTGCACCTCAGCCACGCTCAAGGTCCTAAACAATATCTTAACCGCCATCGATAAGAAACATTACTGTGCAGCCATATTCATTGATCTGGCCAAGGCTTTCGACTCTGTCAACCACCACATCCTCATCGGCAGACTCTACAGCCTTGGTTTCTCAAATGATTGCCTCGCCTGGTTCACCAACTACTTCTCTGATAGAGTTCAGTGTGTCAAATCGGAGGGTCTGCTGTCCGGACCTGAACCCACAGGGTTCAATTCTTGGACCGACTCTCTTCTCTGTATACATCAATGAGGTCGCTCTTGCTGCTGGTGAGTCCCTGATCCACCTCTATGCAGATGACACCATTCTGTATACTTCTGGCCCTTCTTTGGACACTGTGTTAACAACCCTCCAGGCAAGCTTCAATGCCATACAACTCTCATTCCGTGGCCTCCAATTGCTCTTAAATACAAGTAAAACTAAATGCATGCTCTTCAACCGATCGCTACCTGCACCTACCCGCCTGTCCAACATCACTACTCTGGACGGCTCTGACTTAGAATACGTGGACTACAAATACTTAGGTGTCTGGTTAGACTGTAAACTCTCCTTCCAGACCCATATCAAACATCTCCAATCCAAAGTTAAATCTAGAATTGGCTTCCTATTTCGCAACAAAGCATCCTTCACTCATGCTGCCAAACATACCCTTGTAAAACTGACCATCCTACCAATCCTCGACTTTGGCGATGTCATTTACAAAATAGCCTCCAATACCCTACTCAACAAATTGGATGCAGTCTATCACAGTGCAATCCGTTTTGTCACCAAAGCCCCATATACTACCCACCATTGCGACCTGTACGCTCTCGTTGGCTGGCCCTCGCTTCATACTCGTCGCCAAACCCACTGGCTCCATGTCATCTACAAGACCCTGCTAGGTAAAGTCCCCCCTTATCTCAGCTCGCTGGTCACCATAGCATCTCCCACCTGTAGCACACGCTCCAGCAGGTATATCTCTCTCGTCACCCCCAAAACCAATTCTTTCTTTGGCCGCCTCTCCTTCCAGTTCTCTGCTGCCAATGACTGGAACGAACTACAAAAATCTCTGAAACTGGAAACACTTATCTCCCTCGCTAGCTTTAAGCACCAACTGTCAGAGCATCTTACAGATTACTGCACCTGTACATAGCCCACCTATAATTTAGCCCAAACAACTACCTCTTTCCCAACTGTATTTAATTAATTCATTTATTTTGCTCCTTGCACCCCATTATTTTTATTTCTACTTTGCACATTCTTCCATTGCAAAACTACCATTCCAGTGTTTTACTTGCTATATTGTATTTACTTTGCCACCATGGCCTTTTTTGCCTTTACCTCCCTTCTCACCTCATTTGCTCACATTGTATATAGACTTGTTTATACTGTATTATTGACTGTATGTTTGTTTTACTCCATGTGTAACTCTGTGTCGTTGTATCTGTCGAACTGCTTTGCTTTATCTTGGCCAAGTCGCAATTGTAAATGAGAACTTGTTCTCAACTTGCCTACCTGGTTAAATAAAGGTGAAATAAAAATAAAAAAATAAAATAAAAAACGTATTCACTTATTCACTATATAACTTATTCACTATATAACTTATTCACTTATTCAATATATAACTTATTCACTTATTCACTATATAACTTATTCACTATATATCTTTTAAGGGGGGGTGAGAAGGATTACTTTATCCTATCCTAGGTATTCCCACCTCTTTAAGGAATACCTAGGATAGGATAAAGTAATCCTTCTCACCCCCCTTAAAAGATTTAGATGCACTATTGTAAAGTGGCTGTTCCACTGGATGTCATAAGGTGAATGCACCAATTTGTAAGTCGCTCTGGATAAGAGCGTCTGCTAAATTACTTAAATGTAAATGTAACTATATAACTTATTCACTATATAACTTATTCACTTATTCACTATATAACTTATTCACTTATTCACTATATAACTTATTCACTATATAACTTATTCACTATACCACTTATTCACTTATTCACTATATAACTTATTCAATATATAACTTATTCACTTATTCAATATATAACTTATTCACTTATTCACTATATAACTTATTCACTTATTCACTATATAACTTATTCACTTATTCACTATATAACTTATTCACTTATTCACTATATAACTTATTCACTATATAACTTATTCACTTATTCAATATATAACTTATTCACTAACTTATTCACTTATTCACTATATAACTTATTCACTATATAACTTATTCACTATATAACTTATTCACTTATTCACTATATCACTTATTCACTATATAACTTATTCACTTATTCACTATATAACTTATTCACTATATAACTTATTCACTTATTCACTATATAACTTATTCACTATATAACTTATTCACTATATAACTTATTCACTTATTCACTATATCACTTATTCACTATATAACTTATTCACTTATTCACTATATAACTTATTCACTATATCACTTATTCACTATACCACTTATTCTTTTCTTAGTTTATATGAGAGAGAGAGAGAGAGAGAGAGAGAGGAGCGCGCGAGAGAGAGACAGAGGAGCGCGAGAGAGAGACAGAGGAGCGCGAGAGAGAGAGACAGAGGAGCGCGAGAGAGAGAGACAGAGGAGTGAGAGAGAGAGAGAGAGACAGAGAGAGAGAGAGGAGCGAGAGAGGAGCGAGAGAGAGACAGAGAGAGAGAGAGGAGAGAGAGAGAGAGAGAGAGAGAGAGAGAGAGAGAGAGAGAGAGAGAGAGAGAGAGAGAGAGAGAGAGAGAGAGAGAGAGCGAGAGAGAGAGAGAGAGAGAGAGAGAGAGAGAGAGAGAGAGAGAGAGAGAGAGAGAGAGAGAGAGAGAGAGAGAGAGAGAGAGAGAGAGCGCGAGAGAGAGACAGAGGAGAGCGAGAGAGAGAGACAGAGGAGCGAGAGAGAGAGACAGAGGAGAGAGAGAGAGAGAGAGAGAGAGAGAGAGAGAGAGAGAGAGAGGAGCGAGAGAGAGACAGAGAGAGAGAGAGAGAGAGAGAGGAGCGAGAGAGAGAGAGAGAGAGAGAGAGAGAGAGAGAGAGAGAGAGAGAGAGGAGCGAGAGCGAGAGAGAGAGAGAGAGGAAGAGAGAGAGAGAGAGAGGAGCGAGAGAGAGAGAGAGAGAGAGAGAGGAGCGAGAGAGAGAGAGAGAGAGGAGAGAGAGAGAGAGGAGCGAGAGAGAGAGGAGCGAGAGAGAGAGCGACAGAGAGAGAGAGAGAGGAGCGAGAGAGAGAGAGACAGAGAGAGAGAGACAGAGAAGCGAGAGAGAGAGAAAGAGAGACAGAGAGAGAGAGAGAGAGAGAGAGAGAGAGAGAGAGAGAGAGAGAGAGAGAGAGAGGAGCGAGAGAGAGAGGAGCGAGAGAGAGAGAGACAGAAAGAGGGAGAGAGAGAGAGAGAGAGAGAGAGGAGAGATCTTAAGTGACGCATGCTAACCAAACTTTGTGCTTGCATCAACATCGTTTTTTTTACTCGAAAAAACAATTCAGACAACTTTATGTCAAACCAGGAAAATCTAAAATTATTCTCCCTCTGTCTTCAGTAATAGCTGCCCTCTGACTCCTCAGCATCGTCACACAAACCAAAGAACACTCATATTCAGAGAGGGAGAGACAGAGGGAGGGAGGGAGGGAGAGAGAGAGACAGAATACCTGACCACTGTGACTGCCCCAAAATAAGGAAAGCTTTGACTATGTACAGACTCAGTGAGCATAGCCTTGCTATAGAGAAAGGCTGTCATAGGCAGACATGGCTCTCAAGAGAAGACAGGCTCTGTGCTCACTGCCCACAAAATTAGGTTTTTAGTTTAGTTTATTTTATTTTTACAGGGACAGTGCACATTAATCAACGTTTCAGTAAAAGTGCCGGTTTTAGCCAGCCGGCTAATTTTCAACCGCAGTCCCTGGGCAGGTTATTAAAAACAATTACAATATAGACAATAGCACCATAGACATAGCAACATAGGACAAGCAAGACATAGCATACAGACAGAGCAACATAGGACAAAAAGCATCAAGACAAAATTCATAAAAGCAACAAAGTGTTTCCACACCTCACAAGCTACAGACAACAGACAACAGACAACATGGAAAGCGGCAACACACAGCTGGGACCATGTTCACAAATCTGATTGACCTTTAGCCATGTCTTCAAGCATTTTGTGAAAGTGTGATATGTGGTGCAGTTATGTGTGTCTGATGGCAGTGTATTCCAGACATGGGAAGCTCTCACAGAGAATGCAGATTTACTAAAGGTGCTTTTTCTTAGGGGAACTATACAGTCACCTCTCATGGCAGACCTTGTGGATCTGCTGCCATATGTCTGGGTTTTCTGTTTAACAAAAATATTGAGTGGAGGGGGAGCCAGGCCATTAAGGATCTTGAATACAAGACATGCGTCGGTGGAAACTGAGATGCACTTCCTAATCAACTGCCAAACGTATGACCATATTAGAGACACATATTTCCCTCAGATTACACAGACCCATAAAGAATTCGAAAACAAACCCAATTTTTATAAACTCCCATATCTACTGGGTGAAATACCACAGTGTGCCATCACAGCAGCAAGATTTGTGACCTGTTGCCACAATAAAAGGCCAACCAGTGAATAACAAACACCATTGTAAATACAACCTATATTTAAGTAAACATTTGTTTCCCATGCCAATATAGCCCCTGAAATTGAAATTGAGAGAGAGAGATGTGCGAAACAGAAGAAATAGAAGTAGAGAGAGAAAGAGAGTGAGGTATGCAAAACAGGAGAGAGAGAGAGATGCAGAGAAAGAGAAGAGATGCAGAGAGACAGATGTAGAGAGAGAGAGAAAACAGAGAGAGAGAGGGTAGAGAGAGAGATGCAGAGAGAGAAAGGGTAGAGAGAGAGATGCAGAGAGAGAGAGGGTAGAGAGAGAGAGAAAACAGAGACAGAGGGTAGAGAGAGAGATGCAGAGAGAGAGAGGGTAGAGAGAGATGCAGAGAGAGAGATGCAGAGAGAGAGAGGGTAGAGAGAGAGATGCAGAGAGAGGGTAGAGAGAGAGATGCAGAGAGAGGGTAGAGAGAGAGATGCAGAGAGAGAGAGGTGTTAGAGAGAGAGAGAGGGTAGAGCGAGAGATGCAGAGAGAGAGGGTAGAGAGAGAGAGATGCAGAGAGACAGGGTAGAGAGAGAGAGATGCAGAGAGAGAGAGGGTAGAGAGAGAGAGATGCAGAGAGAGGGTAGAGAGAGAGATGCAGAGAGAGAGGGTAGAGAGAGAGATGCAGAGAGAGAGGGTAGAGAGAGAGAGGGTAGAGAGAGAGAGAGATGCAGAGAGAGAGAGGGTAGAGAGAGAGAGATGCAGAGAGAGAGAGGGTAGAGAGAGAGAGGGTAGAGAGAGAGATGCAGAGAGAGAGAGGGTAGAGATAGATATGCAGAGAGAGAGGGTAGAGAGAGAGATGCAGAGAAGTGAGATAATCGAGTGATAGAAGCTGGGGGGGTAGTGTGGGTGTTAAAGAGCTAAACAGGTGTGACAGAACAGAAAGGTTCCCGTGTCCTCGTGGCGATGCTAAACTGAGCATGACCCCTCTCCTGACCCTGGCTAGTGCTCTCACCGCCATGCATTTTTGTCCTTTAATGGGAGGCGAAGGGGAAGACTGTGCTTATTCTTTATTTTTCATACAAATTTCTAATTCAAGAACATTAACTTTTCAAGTCTGCCCTTGTTGACTACAAGGACCCTTGTTGACTCCTAGGACCCTTGTTGACTCCTAGGACCCTTGTTGACTCCTAGGACCCTGACTTCTTTGTGAGGACCTAATTTAGGGAGTGAAAGAGGATTATTAAGGGCAAGACTGAAGGCAAAGGAGAGATTTATCTGATTTGGGACTGTACCCACCTGCCAAGAAAAAGTAATTCCTCGTTTTATGAGCCAATTGAAATTCAGTTCCATGCAGGCCACCCATGAAACACAGAACACCGGACTAATAAATCATAACCCCTCCCCCTTCATGGCACACCATGAAATTCTGTAAACGAATCTGTGCACCAAAATGTGTTTAGATATGTGGTAAAGCCCCTTTATAATAAAACCATAATTAATTTTACTAGGCAAGTCAGTTAAGAACAAATTCTTATTTTCAATGACGGCTTAGGAACTGCCTGTTCAGGGGCAGAACGACAGAATTGTATCTTGTCAGCTCAGGGGTTTGAACTTGCACCGCTCTAACCACTAGGCTACCCTGCCGCCCCTCCACTCTAACCACTAGGCTACCCTGCCGCCCCTCCTCTCTAACCACTAGGCTACCCTGCCGCCCCTCCACTCTAACCACTAGGCTACCTGCCGCCCCTCCACTCTAACCACTAGGCTACCCTGCCGCCCCTCCACTCTAACCACTAGGCTACCCTGCCGCCCCTCCACTCTAACCACTAGGCTACCCTGCCGCCCTTCCACTCTAACCACTAGGCTACCCTGCCGCCCCTCCACTCTAACCACTAGGCTACCCTGCCGCACCTTCACTCTAACCACTAGGCTACCCTGCCGCACCTTCACTCTAACCACTAGGCTACCTGCCGCCCCTCCACTCTAAGCACTAGGCTACCCTGCAGCCCCTCCACTCTAACCACTAGGCTACCCTGCCGCCCCTCCACTCTAACCACTAGGCTACCCTGCCGCACCTTCACTCTAACCACTAGGCTACCTGCCGCCCCTCCACTCTAACCACTAGGCTACCTGCCTCCTCTACACTCTAACCACTAGGCTACCCTGCCGCCCCTCCACTCTAACCACTAGGCTACCTGCCGCCTCTACACTCTAACCACTAGGCTACCCTGTCACCTCTACACTCTAACCACTAGGCTACCTGCCGCCCCTCCACTCTAACCACTAGGCTACCCTGCCGCCTCTCCACTCTAACCACTAGGCTACCTGCCGCCCCTACACTCTAACCACTAGGCTACCTGCCGCCTCTACACTCTAACCACTAGGCTACCTGCCGCCCCTCCACTCTAACCACTAGGCTACCTGCCACCTCTACACTCTAACCACTAGGCTACCTCCCACCCCATTATACAGCTCCCCAATAGGCTACCTGCCGCCCCTCCACTTTAACCACTAGGCTACCTGCCACCTCTACACTCTAACCACTAGGCTACCTCCCACCCCATTATACAGCTCCCCAAAAGGCTACCTCCCACCCGATTATACAGCTCCCCAATAGGCTACCTGCCGCCCCTACACTTTAACCAATAGGCTACCTGCCGCCCCTACACTTTAACCACTAGGCTACCTGCCGCCCCTACACTTTAACCACTAGGCTACCTGCCGCCCCTACACTTTAACCACTAGGCTACCTGCCTCCTCTACACTCTAACCACTAGTGAATCATTCTAATTGCTAATTGGTGATGGAATTCCCTCCAAGCAGACCTAAAACTACAGGACCTGGTGTCCCTAGACGAGGTCAAAGGACAAATACATGAAGAGGTTGTTGAGACATGTAGCTGTTTCTAGTTGTCACTAGTTTGTGTTGCCTTACGTAAGGAAGCGTGTTGTTTTACTTCACACACACACACACACACACACACACACACACACACACACACACACACACACACACACACACACACACACACACACACACACACACACACACACACACACACACACACACACTGTTTGTTTCCTGTAGTATTTGTGCGGTTGTCTTACGTTGTTTGTGTTTTTTATTGTTGTTGTTTTTAAATCCCCACAGGAGACCTTTTGCCTCTTGCCAGGCCGTCGTCGTAAATAAGAAGGTGTAGTTTTTTTAATTGACTAGCCTGGTTAAATAAAGATTACGTTAAAATAAATGTAACTGGGGAGTAATGACTGTTTTGACCACACAGCGGCAGCATGCATTCTAAAATGCATTTTGTCTGAGGCTTCCTGGTCAGGCCCCCAGTCATACTGTAGCTTGCCTTGACAACACGCCAGGGTTTAAATCCTGGGGGCACCGAGGGTTGTTCAGTCATACTGTAGCCTACCTTGACAACACGCCAGGGTTTAAATCCTGAGGGCACCGAGGGTTGTTCAGTCATACTGTAGCTTGCCTTGACAACACGCCAGGGTTTAAATCCTGGGGGCACCGAGGGTTGTTCAGTCATACTGTAGCTTGCCTTGACAACACGCTAGGGTTTAAATCCTGAGGGCACCGAGGGTTGTTCAGTCATACTGTAGCTTGCCTTGACAACACGCCAGGGTTTAAATCCTGGGGGCACCGAGGGTTGTTCAGTCATACTGTAGCCTACCTTGACAACACGCCAGGGTTTAAATCCTGGGGGCACCGAGGGTTGTTCAGTCATACTGTAGCTTGCCTTGACAACACGCCAGGGTTTAAATCCTGGGGGCACCGAGGGTTGTTCAGTCATACTGTAGCTTACCTTGACAACACACCAGGGTTTAAATCCTGGGGGCACCGAGGGTTGAGAGACAGAGACAGAGAGAGAAAGAGAGAGAGAGACAGAGAGAGAGAGACAGAGAGAGAGAGACAGAGAGAGAGAGACAGAGAGAGAATTCCAATTGGCTATACTAAAACTCTTTAACATCATACTTAGCTCTGGCATCTTCCCCAATATTTGGAACCAAGGACTGATCACCCCAATCCACAAAAGTGGAGGCAAATTTGACCCCAATAACTACCGTGGAATATGTGTCAACAGTAACCTTGGGAAAATCCTCTGCATTATTATTAACAGCAGACTCGTACATTTCCTCAATGAAAACAATGTACTGAGCAAATGTCAAATTGGCTTTTTACCAAATTACCGTACAACAGACCATGTATTCACCCTGCAAACCCTAATTGACAACCAAACAAACCAAAACAAAGGCAAAGTCTTCTCATGCTTTGTTGATTTCAAAAAAGCCTTCGACTCAATTTGGCATGAGGGTCTGCTATACAAACTGATGGAAAGTGGTGTTGGGGGTAAAACATATGACATTATAAAATCCATGTACACAAACAACAAGTGTGCGGTTAAAATTGGCAAAAAACACACACATTTCTTCACACAGGGTCGTAGGGTTAGACAGGGATGCAGCTTAAGCCCCACCCTCTTCAACATATATATCAACGTATTGGCGCGGCACTAGAAAAGTCTGCAGCACCCGGCCTCCCCCTGCTAGAATCCGAAGTCAAATGTCTGCTGTTTGCTGATGATCTGGTGCTTCTGTCACCAACCAAGGAGGGCCTACAGCAGCACCTAGATCTTATGCACAGATTCTGTCAGACCTGGGCCCTGACAGTAAATCTCAGTAAGACCAAAATAATGGTGTTCCAAAAAAGGTCGAGTCACCAGGACCACAAATACAAATTCCATCTCGACACTGTTGCCCTAGAGCACACAAAAAACTATACATACCTTGGCCTAAACATCAGCGCCACAGGTAACTTCCACAAAGGTGTGAACGATCTGAGAGACAAGGCAAGAAGGGCATTCTATGCCATCAAAAGAAACATAAATTTCAACATACCAATTAGGATTTGGCTAAAAATACTTGAATCAGTCATAGAGCCCATTGCCCTTTATGGTTGTGAGGTCTGGGGTCCGCTCACCAACCAAGACTTCACAAAATGGGACAAACACCAAATTGAGACTCTGCACGCAGAATTCTGCAAAAATATCCTCCGTGTACAACGTAAAACACCAAATAATGCATGCAGAGCAGAATTAGGCCGATACCCACTAATTATCAAAATCCAGAAAAGAGCCATTAAATTCTACAACCACCTAAAAGGAAGCGATTCACAAACCTTCCATAACAAAGCCATCACAAACAGAGAGATGAACCTGGAGAAGAGTCCCCTAAGCAAACTGGTCCTGGGGCTCTGTTCACAAACACAAACACACCCTACAGAGCCCCAGGACAACAGCACAATTAGACCCAACCAAATCATGAGAAAACAAAAAGATAATTACTTAACACATTGGAAAGAATTAACAAAAAACAGAGCAAACTAGAATGCTATTTGGCCCTACACAGAGAGTACACAGCGGCAGAATACCTGACCACTGTGACTGACCCAAAATTAAGGAAAGCTTTGACTATGTACAGACTCAGTGAGCATAGCCTTGCTATTGAGAAAGGCCGCCGTAGGCAGACATGGCTCTCAAGAGAAGACAGGCTATGTGCTCACTGCCCACAAAATGAGGTGGAAACTGAGCTGCACTTCCTAACCTCCTGCCCAATGTATGACCATATTAGAGAGACATATTTCCCCCAGATCACACAGATCCACAAAGAATTCGAAAACATATCCAATTTTGAAAAACTCCCATACCTACTGGGTGAAATTCCACAGTGTGCCATCACAGCAGCAAGATTTGTGACCTGTTGCCACAAGAAAAGGGCAACCAGTGAAGAACAAACACCATTGTAAATACAACCCATATTTATGCTTATTTATTTTATCTTGTGTCCTTTAATTATTTGTACATTGTGTATATATATATATATATATATATAATATGACATTTGTAATGTCTTTACTGTTTTGAAACTGTTGTATGTGTAATGTTTACTGTTCATTTTTGTTGTTTTTCACTTTATATATTCACTTTGTATGTTGTCTACCTCACTTGCTTTGGCAATGTTAACACATGTTTCCCATGCCAATAAAGCCCTTGAATTGAATTGAATTGAATTGAATTGAGAGAGAGGAACGAGAGAGAGAGACAGAGAGACAGAGAGAGAGACAGAGAGACAGAGAGAGAGAGAGAGAGAGAGAGAGAGAGAGAGAGAGAGAGAGAGAGAGAGAGAGAGAGAGGAGAGACAGAGAGACAGAGAGAGAGAGGAGCGAGAGAGAGACAGAGAGACAGAGAGAGAGAGAGAGAGAGAGACAGAGAGAGAGAGAGAGAGACAGAGAGAGACAGAGAGACAGAGAGAGAGAGGAACGAGAGAGAGAGAGAGAGAGAGGGAGAGAGAGAGAGAGAGAGAGAGAGAGAGAGAGAGAGAGAGAGAGAGAGAGAGAGAGAGAGAGAGAGAGAGAGAGAGAGAGAGGAGCGAGAGAGAGAGAGCGACAGAGAGACAGAGAGAGAGAGGAGCGAGAGAGAGACAGAGAGACAGAGAGACAGAGAGAGAGAGACAGAGAGAGAGACAGAGAGAGAGAGAGAGAGAGAGAGAGAGAGAGAGAGAGAGAGAGAGAGAGAGAGAGAGAGAGAGAGAGAGAGAGCGAGAGAGAGACAGAGACAGAGAGACAGAGAGAGAGAGGAGCGAGAGAGAGACAGAGAGACAGAGAGAGAGAGACAGAGAGAGAGAGAGAGAGAGAGAGAGAGAGAGAGAGAGAGAGAGAGAGAGAGAGAGAGAGAGAGAGAGAGAGAGAATTGTTCTGAGAGAAAGCTTGGAAGTAGAGTTGACCAATGGCTTGGAGGTAGAGTTGACCAATGGCTTGGAGGTAGAGTTGACCAGTAGCTTGGAGGTAGAGTTGACCAGTAGCTTGGAGGTAGAGTTGACCAGTGGCTTGGAGGTAGAGTTGACCAGTAGCTTGGCAGTAGAGTTGACCAGTGGCTTGGAGGTAGAGTTGACCAGTAGCTTGGAGGTAGAGTTGACCAGTGGCTTGGAGGTAGAGTTGACCAGTGGCTTGGAGGTAGAGTTGACCAGTGGCTTGGAGGTAGAGTTGACCAGTAGCTTGGCAGTAGAGTTGACCAGTGGCTTGGAGGTAGAGTTGACCAGTATCTTGGCAGTAGAGTTGACCAATGGCTTAGAGGTAAGAGTTGACCAGTGGCTTGGAGGTAGAGTTGACCAGTAGCTTGGCAGTAGAGTTGACCAATGGCTTAGAGGTAGAGTTGACCAGTGGCTTGGAGGTAGAGTTGACCAGTGGCTTGGAGGTAGAGTTGACCAGTAGCTTGGCAGTAGAGTTGACCAATGGCTTAGAGGTAGAGTTGGCCAATGGCTTAGAGGTAGGGTTGACCAGTGGCTTAGAGGTAGAGTTGACCAGTGGCTTAGAGGTAGAGTTAAAAATGGCCAGTTGGCCCAGCATCGTACGTGTTAGGGTTTGGCCGGGGTATGCTGTCATTGTAAATAAGAATTTATTTCTTAATAACTCACTGTCCTAGTTAAATAAACGTTAATAACATACTTTGAAATTATATCAGGCTATGTAAGCTAAATGTACAAACAAAAAAATATATTAAACAAATATCCTAAGGTATAATCTTTTCGAAAGTACTAATGTTACTGTCCCCACTACAACATAAATACATGTAATTTTGTCCTTGAAACATATAAATGAAGCACTATCGAATTCATTCCTATGGGACTGTGGGACTGTGTTTCAGAGGAGTGCCAATATGGCCGCCGAGTGGGTTTTACAGCCTCTCATTGGCCAATACATAGCATCAGCGATCCATGGTTTATATACATCATTGGCTGCATCGCGCTGAGCTCACTTCCGTGTATTCTTTATTCGACGGACCGCATGCTTCCGTCCCCATTTTCATAAAGTCAAGGCGCCGCGACAGGAGCACCTATCCGCAGTTGTCAGTAGCGGTGCGCTATAGCAGCGAGAGCTCTACATGCGAAGACGTGGACATTAAAGTGGACTATTTCTTCTTCTGTTTATTTATCTTTTTCTACCCACTGAAAGCTTGATTTTTAATTGCACATTTTGCATTACGAACTGATTTTTAAACTCAAAAATGGAGAATCAAGAAAGCGAGTATCTCCCGGAGCTTCTCGCGGAGAAGGACCGTATGGATGTCTCGTTTACGCACGCTATGAAACTTTTATCTACAGGTAAAAACACATTTTATTGGCAAATGTCCCGCCTCGAGTAAAATGATTGATATTTTAGCCTTTGCGATAAGATATATATATATATATATTTTTTTTAAAGGTGCGTTTTGACAACGACGCACCTTGACTAGACGGGACCGCTGACGTGGGTCTGCAAACCGTCGACCCGTCACCCCACTGCACTTACAGGGTGACACGGTCTAGACACAGGTTAACAACCCGGTTGAATGATACTGTGAAATATAGCTTTTATGGAGTTTGTGTATTTCCATGCGCACATGGTAACCTATCCGAAGTCTCGCCCTATCGCATACTCTATGCATCTCTATTTTCAGTGGTCTTTCTGTGCGCTCAAACCAGAGACCGTGGTGGGACGTTCTGGCGTCTTTGTGTGGCAGATAACTCCATTATTATGTGGTCGTTGCCCACAGCAAACACGCACAAAATACCATGTTTTCTGCCCCCTCGGCAGGTGGTGCAGAAACCTTTTGCATTTCTAATGTGGGTGAGTGCACAGAGAAAAACAATTCATAGTTGCATGTGTCTTTAAAACGTTTTTATAAATCGCATATTACCCTTTGTGATGGTTCATTCTGAGTAGCCTACTATTGAAGCAAAAGGTGTGTGTGTGTGTGTGTGTGTGGCGAGACAAGCACGTTTTGTTCGGACTCTTGGTTTGACTAGCAAACAACCGCACAAGGGGCTGATTTATTGACGTTTAAGAGAAAACAATAACCATTTCAAATATTTCTGGAATTTATTTTACATTTGCCAAATACATTTAAAAATGCACAAGAAACACATGTTAATACGTCTGTAAATGTATTTGTAATTATATATTTTTCTACAACGGGGTCAGTTTGATACAGTGTAACTGTGTGACGATAGCAGTGTAACAATTAAGCAGTTTGTCTGCCTAAACACGGTGGAAGTGACTCGGTTAGTTACGAGATGCTACCATTTCTGGGTTGATTTTTTTCTTATTATATATATATATATATAGATTTTTTTTGGGGGGGGGCTGGTTTCACGAACACATTTGAATACTAGTCCTGGACTAAATGGCAGGCTCAGTGGGGATTCTCCAAGGAAATAACGGTTACTCTGTCCGGGAAACAGGCCCTTTCAGTTCAGTCAAATGTGTAAAATATTACAGCTGAACTCTATTTTGAAAGGCTGAAATCTGGAGAAGCACAGCACTGAGTGATTTAACATGGTTGAAACGGTGTGTAGCCTGGTGTTCCAGCTGGATCTGTCCTTTCCACCCATGTGTTTTGCGTTATAATCCAGACCTCCTGGAATGGACATCTAGTGCAGTACCGTAACCCACCACTTGGTGGAGGTAGTTTATAGGTTGTTTAGCCTTATGACCGTATCAAGACCCTCTGGTGGCTGTCAGTACCTTTTTGAGTTCACAGATGAAGGAATGATGGTTCATTGTTGCTTGAAATTGAAAAGTGTCCTGGTTTATTGTCTCGTAAAATACTGTGTACTCAAAACATACTGTGTACTCAAAACATACTGTATACTCAAAACATACTGTATACTCAACGTTTCAGGTGGGTTGCCACCAGGTCTATCAGTGAGTCACAATGCAAAAAAAATAATATTCCGTATATCTCACTTTGTCCCTCATATAATTTTTGTCCAGTACTGCTAATAATTACCATTTTAAAACGTCTTCTCTTTATAGTGCTAGATGTGGCTAGCCTGTTAGATAGTGGCTAGCCTGTTAGATAGTGGCTAGCCTGTTAGATAGTGGCTAGCCTGTTAGATTGTGGCCAGCCTGTTAGATTGTGGCTAGCCTGTTAGATTGTGGCCAGCCTGTTAGATTGTGGCCAGCCTGTTAGATTGTGGCCAGCCTGTTAGATTGTGGCCGGCCAGCCTGTTAGATTGTGGCCGGCTAGCCTGTTAGATTGTGGCCGGCTAGCCTGTTAGATTGTGGCCGGCTAGCCTGTTAGATTGTGGCCGGCTAGCCTGTTAGATTGTGGCCGGCCAGCCTGTTAGATTGTGGCCGGCCAGCCTGTTAGATTGTGGCTGGCCAGCCTGTTAGATTGTGGCCGGCCAGCCTGTTAGATTGTGGCCGGCTAGCCTGTTAGATTGTGGCCGGCTAGCCTGTTAGATTGTGGCCGGCTAGCCTGTTAGATTGTGGCTGGCCAGCCTGTTAGATTGTGGCTGGCCAGCCTGTTAGATTGTGGCTGGCCAGCCTGTTAGATTGTGGCTGGCCAGCCTGTTAGATTGTGGCTGGCCAGCCTGTTAGATTGTGGCTGGCCAGCCTGTTAGATAGTGGCCAGCCTGTTAGATAGTGGCCAGCCTGTTAGATAGTGGCCAGCCTGTTAGATAGTGGCCAGCCTGTTAGATAGTGGCCAGCCTGTTAGATAGTGGCCAGCCTGTTAGATAGTGGCCAGCCTGTTAGATAGTGGCTAGCCTGTTAGATAGTGGCCAGCCTGTTAGTGGCTAGCCTGTTAGATAGTGGCTAGCCTGTTAGATAGTGGCTAGCCTGTTAGATAGTGGCCAGCCTGT
Organism: Oncorhynchus keta; assembly: GCF_023373465.1. Lineage (NCBI taxonomy): Eukaryota > Metazoa > Chordata > Actinopteri > Salmoniformes > Salmonidae > Oncorhynchus > Oncorhynchus keta. Next base: position 40,366,431 of record NC_068440.1, on the reverse strand, counting down.
TAGATAGTGGCCAGCCTGTTAGATAGTGGCTAGCCTGTTAGATAGTGGCTAGCCTGTTAGATAGTGGCCAGCCTGTTAGATAGTGGCCAGCCTGTTAGATAGTGGTCAGCCTGTTAGATAGTGGCTACTGTAGTGGGACAATGCAACGTGTCAGTGTGTCACTAGCTGGTCAAAGGATAGTATATAACAATATACTACATGCCTAGGTGCCTTTGAGTGGTACAGTACCTGTGTGGCAGGTCCATGAAGTTTAGATTAGTACAGAAGACACAGCTGCTAGCGACCCTCTGACTCCCGGCTGTTAGTGTAGTTGACACGTTTGCGCGTGGCATACTGAGACGCTGTCATGACTTGAGGCTCTTTCATGTGTGTGACTTCTAACCGTAACTGCATCGGTACAACATAGTAAGATTTCGTGGTTTGAATTCTCCCTTGTAGAAATCGAGAGAGTCCAGAAAGGTGAGCCCAAGAAGGAAGGAGGAGACTCGTATCTGGACCTTTTCACCGTCAAGAATATCAAACTGAAGGAACGCGTGCTCATACCCGTCAAACAGTATCCGAGGGTAAGCCTTCCACCCCTCTCGTCTCCTGACCTTCACTCAGCAGCAGGTGTCTGGGAGTATGCAAGCTCTCAGCCATGCTTTAGGGGGGGGGGGCTCCAAATCAAACGTTATTTGTCACGTGAGACGAATATAAATGTAGACATTACCCGGGAAACGCTTATTTACAAGCCCTTATCCAACAGCTCTTGTTTTTTTTTTTATTTTTGAAGAGATTAAGAAACTGTTGGGTTAAGGCCTTGTGAGGAAGTGTTTCAGTGGGAGGTAAAACATGTCAGTCAAATGTTTCTCCCCGAGGGACAATGATCAGTGGGTTTTAAAAAAAATAGATTTCCTCCACCCTCATTATTTAAAGTGGTACTAAACCTCTGTGTTTCCATGGTGATTACATGGCTGGCGGGACGCTTTACTGTGTGTGTGTGTGTGTGTGTGTGTGTGTGTGTGTGTGTGTGTGTGTGTGTGTGTGTGTGTGTGTGTGTGTGTGTGTGTGTGTGTGTGTGTGTGTGTGGGCCAGTCTGGCTGGCGGCTTGCACAATTGTTTCCGTTATAGTTGCTTCATGTTTCAAATACTTTTTGATTGTGTAATTCCTGACACCTAGTTGAAGGTCTTCCGCATGTCGTATTGGAAAAGGTCATAAGACCCACTCTGAAAACACTGCTTTACGCAACTGGTACCGAAGAACAGTGTCTTTTCAACACTCTCTAGAAGCCTTATTCACTGACCCGTCAACATAGTTTTTGTTGAAATCACATGGAAACATTCAGTGTGCGGGACGTTGACTCAGTTTGGAAAACGGATTTTAGATTTGAAGAAAGTCATCAAAACTAAGGGAATTTAGTCTTTTTTTTTTTCAGCCAAGTTTTAACTATAAAATTCAATGATGTGAGATCTGTTGATTTCATGCTAGTTAACAACCAAATGTGTAAAAAAATAAAATAATGTTTAAACATTTTGTTAATGACGTCTGTTCCCAGTGGGATGTGGAACTCTCGTTTGGTAATGATTATTTTTGTAGTCCTGTAATGTTTAAACGGGCTTCATTTGTTGGCTGACCTGGTCTTGTTTGTTCTGTCTCAAGTACCATACCAGCACCTCAGGGCAACCAGCACCTCAGGGCAACCAGCACCTCAGACTTCTGAAGCCATCTGCTTCTCCACATGCTGTTACACAAGGAATCCTCTTCTGTAGTCTAAAGCTCTTCTTGTTTGTCCTGTTTCCAGTTCAACTTTGTGGGGAAGATTCTTGGCCCTCAGGGCAACACAATCAAACGCCTTCAGGAAGAGACTGGGGCCAAAATCTCTGTACTTGGCAAAGGCTCCATGAGGGACAAAGCCAAGGTGAGAGAGCTGACATGTATACTTCACACCTGCTATCCACCTGTTACACACACACACACACACACACATCCACCTGTTACGCACACACACGTTATCCACCTGTTACGCACACAGCGGAGGGAGTCTGGCCACAGATGTCCTACAGGGGGAGGGAGGGAGTCTGGCCACAGCTGTCCCACAGGGGGAGGGAGGGAGTCTGGCCTGGCCACAAAAGGCCTACGGAGGGAGGGAGTCTGGCCTGGCCACAGCTGTCCTACAGGAGGAGGGAGGTAGTCTGGCCACAGCTGTCCTACAGGGGGGAGGGAGGGAGGGAGGGAGGGAGTCTGGCCACAGCTGTCCCACAGGGGGAGGGAGGGAGTCTGGCCTGGCCACAACAGGCCTACAGGGGGAGGGAGGGAGGGAGTCTGGCCTGGCCACAGCTGTCCTACAGGAGGAGGGAGGTAGTCTGGCCACAGCTGTCCTACAGGGGGAGGGAGGGAGGGAGTCTGGCCACAGCTGTCCTACAGGGGGAGGGAGGGAGGGAGTCTGGCCACAGCTGTCCTACAGGGGGAGGGAGGGAGGGAGGGAGTCTGGCCACAGCTGTCCTACAGGGGGGGGAGGGAGGGAGTCTGGCCACAGCTGTCCTACAGGGGAGGGAGGGAGGGAGTCTGGCCACAGCTGTCCTACAGGGGGGGGGAGGGAGGGAGGGAGTCTGGCCACAGCTGTCCCAGAGGGAGGGATGGAGTCTGGCCACAGCTGTCCTACAGGGGGAGGGAGGGAGGGAGTCTGGCCACAGCTGTCCTAGGGGGGGAGGGAGGGAGTCTGGCCACAGCTGTCCTAGGGAGGGAGGGAGGGAGTCTGGCCACAGCTGTCCTAGGGAGGGAGGGAGGGAGTCTGGCCACAACTGTCCTAGGGAGGGAGTCTGGCCACAGCTGTCCTACAGAGGGAGGGAGTCTGGCCACAGCTGTCCTACAGAGGGAGGGAGTCTGGCCACAGCTGTCCTAGGGAGGAAGGGAGTCTGGCCACAGCTGTCCTAGGGAGGAAGGGAGTCTGGCCACAGCTGTCCTACAGAGGAGGGAGGGAGTCTGGCCACAGCTGTCCTACAGAGGAGGGAGGGAGTCTGGCCACAGCTGTCCTACAGAGGAGGGAGGGAGGGAGTCTGGCCACAGCTGTCCTACAGAGGAGGGAGGGAGTCTGGCCACAGCTGTCCTACAGAGGAGGGAGAGAGTCTGGCCACAGCTGTCCTACAGAGGAGGGAGGGAGGGAGGGAGTCTGGCCACAGCTGTCCTACAGAGGAGGGAGGGAGGGAGTCTGGCCACAGCTGTCCTACAGAGGAGGGAGGGAGGGAGTCTGGCCACAGCTGTCCTACAGAGGAGGGAGGGAGTCTGGCCACAGCTGTCCTACAGAGGGAGGGAGGGAGGGAGTCTGGCCACAGCTGTCCTACAGAGGAGGGAGGGAGGGAGTCTGGCCACAGCTGTCCTACGGAGGGAGGGAGTCTGGCCACAGCTGTCCTACGGAGGGAGGGAGTCTGGCCACAGCTGTCCTACAGGGGGAGGGAGGGAGGGAGTCTGGCCACAGCTGTCCTACGGAGGGAGGGAGTCTGGCCACAGCTGTCCTAGGGAGGGAGTCTGGCCACAGCTGTCCTACAGGGGGAGGGAGGGAGGGAGTCTGGCCACAGCTGTCCTACAGAGGGAGGGATGGAGTCTGGCCACAGCTGTCCTACAGGGGGAGGGAGGGAGGGAGTCTGGCCACAGCTGTCCTAGGGGGGGAGGGAGGGAGTCTGGCCACAGCTGTCCTAGGGAGGGAGGGAGGGAGTCTGGCCACAGCTGTCCTAGGGAGGGAGGGAGGGAGTCTGGCCACAACTGTCCTAGGGAGGGAGTCTGGCCACAGCTGTCCTACAGAGGGAGGGAGTCTGGCCACAGCTGTCCTACAGAGGGAGGGAGTCTGGCCACAGCTGTCCTAGGGAGGAAGGGAGTCTGGCCACAGCTGTCCTACAGAGGAGGGAGGGAGTCTGGCCACAGCTGTCCTACAGAGGAGGGAGGGAGTCTGGCCACAGCTGTCCTACAGAGGAGGGAGGGAGTCTGGCCACAGCTGTCCTACAGAGGAGGGAGGGAGTCTGGCCACAGCTGTCCTACAGAGGAGGGAGGGAGTCTGGCCACAGCTGTCCTACAGAGGAGGGAGGGAGGGAGTCTGGCCACAGCTGTCCTACAGAGGAGGGAGGGAGGGAGTCTGGCCACAGCTGTCCTACAGAGGAGGGAGGGAGGGAGTCTGGCCACAGCTGTCCTACAGAGGAGGGAGGGAGGGAGTCTGGCCACAGCTGTCCTACAGAGGAGGGAGGGAGGGAGTCTGGCCACAGCTGTCCTACAGAGGGAGGGAGGGAGGGAGTCTGGCCACAGCTGTCCTACAGAGGAGGGAGGGAGGGAGTCTGGCCACAGCTGTCCTACGGAGGGAGGGAGTCTGGCCACAGCTGTCCTACGGAGGGAGGGAGTCTGGCCACAGCTGTCCTACAGGGGGAGGGAGGGAGGGAGTCTGGCCACAGCTGTCCTACGGAGGGAGGGAGTCTGGCCACAGCTGTCCTAGGGAGGGAGTCTGGCCACAGCTGTCCTACAGGGGAGGGAGGGAGGGAGTCTGGCCACAGCTGTCCTACAGGGGGAGGGAGGGAGGGAGTCTGGCCACAGCTGTCCTACAGAGGAGGGAGGGAGTCTGGCCACAGCTGTCCTAGGGAGGGAGTCTGGCCACAGCTGTCCTAGGGAGGGAGTCTGGCCACAGCTGTCCTAGGGAGGGAGTCTGGCCACAGCTGTCCTAGGGAGGGAGTCTGGCCACAGCTGTCCTAGGGAGGGAGTCTGGCCACAGCTGTCCTAGGGAGGGAGTCTGGCCACAGCTGTCCTAGGGAGGGAGTCTGGCCACAGCTGTCCTAGGGAGGGAGTCTGGCCACAGCTGTCCTAGGGAGGGAGTCTGGCCACAGCTGTCCTACAGAGGAGGGAGGGAGTCTGGCCACAGCTGTCCTACAGAGGAGGGAGGGAGTCTGGCCACAGCTGTCCTACAGAGGAGGGAGGGAGTCTGGCCACAGCTGTCCTACAGAGGAGGGAGGGAGGGAATCTGGCCACAGCTGTCCTACAGAGGAGGGAGGGAGGGAGGGAGGGAATCTGGCCACAGATATATGAAGGGATTGTTAGTTGCACCTGCCTAGCCCAGAAAGTGAGGGTAGATGTATCTCACCTGGTTTACACCTTTTTTAAAGGTTATGAACAGTCCGTGGTCACCTGATAAAGGCCATGTTGTCTAAAAGACTGTGTCATAGGTTACATAGACCCGGACCGAGGTGGCTCGTGTTCCTCAACGAGCTCTGGAACTGTCTTGTGTTTTCAGGAGGAGGGTCTGAGGAAAGGTGGCGAGGCCAAGTACGCTCACCTGTCTATGGAGCTGCATGTCTTCATCGAGGTGTTTGCCCCCGTGCCCGAGGCTTACCTACGTATGGCGCACGCCATGGAAGAAGTCAAGAAGTTCCTGTTTCCTGTGAGTGGATTCGACTCTTAAGTGTGGTGGTTCTCTGTAAGCTGCTGTTTTTGTTTGTCACCTTTCATTGCCTTGTTCCGACCCTGCAGTACACTCTTACACAAATAAAATAAACAAATAAAATAAACGTGCGAGTTGAAACCAAATAACCAGCCTCGACTGTGTTCGCTAGTGACACGTGTTTGTAGAATTAATACATTTTCAGTTCTGGTGCTTCACCAAATGAGGTCCTAAGTGAATGTTATTATTAGACTGACATTCTTTAAGATGATACAGCACATCTCATAAGGCCTTCTTATTTTGGATGGTGTAGTTTTACCCTAATACAGTGTCATAAAACTGATAGTTTTACAGGCCACATCAAACTACATGTCCCATGATGCTGGCTTTCAGTGCTCTGTGATTCCGGTTGGAATCCGGCCACACTGGGGATATTAAGCATTTAGCCTTTTCATTCACCCGCATTCAGAATGACTGTCGGGATTAGGATGACTAATTCATGACACGACCTAAACCATATCCTCTGGAACAAACATTTCAGAATGATTTAGAAAAATGTGTTTTATTTGATATTTGAGTAGCACACGATGAATTTAGCAATCAATTTCCATGCAAAAAATATATATATATTGAAACAAACAAATCCAAATGAATATAATTTTTTTTTTTTTTTTTAATGCTGGGAAATGTAATAATGCTGAGTTTAGGATTCGTTTGACCACTGGTTATCAACATCAACACTGGAGTGTTTTTACACCTGGTTATCAACATCAACACTGGAGTGTTTTTACACCTGGTTATCAACATCAACACTGGAGTGTTTTTACACCCCTGGTTATCAACATCAACACTGGAGTGTTTTTACACCCCTGGTTATCAACATCAACACTGGAGTGTTTTTACACCTGGTTATCAACATCAACACTGGAGTGTTTTTACACCTGGTTATCAACATCAACACTGGAGTGTTTTTACACCTGGTTATCAACATCAACACTGTGTTTTTACACCTGGTGTTTTTACTGGAGTGTTTTTACCTGGTTATCAACATCAACACTGGAGTGTTTTTACACCTGGTTATCAACATCAACACTGGAGTGTTTTTACACCTGGTTCAACATCAACACTGGAGTGTTTTTACACCTGGTTATCAACATCAACACTGGAGTGTTTTTACACCTGGTTATCAACATCAACACTGGAGTGTTTTTACACCCCTGGTTATCAACATCAACACTGGAGTGTTTTTACACCTGGTTATCAACATCAACACTGGAGTGTTTTTACACCTGGTTATCAACACCTGGGAGTGTTTTTACACCTGGTTATCAACATCAACACTGGAGTGTTTTTTTTTCAACACTGGAGTGTTTTTACACCTGGTTATCAACATCAACACTGGAGTGTTTTTACCTGGTTATCAACATCAACACCCCTGGTTATCAACATCAACACTGGGAGTGTTTTTACACCTGGTTATCAACATCAACACTGGAGTGTTTTTACACCTGGTTATCAACATCAACACTGGGTGTTTTTACACCTGGTTTTCAACACTGGAGTGTTTTTACACCTGGTTATCAACATCAACACTGGAGTGTTTTTACACCTGGTTATCAACATCAACACTGGAGTGTTTTTACACCTGGTTATTAACATCAACACTGGAGTGTTTTTACACCTGGTTATTTTTACACCTGGTTATCAACATCAACACTGGAGTGTTTTTACACCTGGTTATCAACATCAACACTGGAGTGTTTTTACACCTGGTTATCAACATCAACACTGGAGTGTTTTTACACCTGGTTATCAACATCAACACTGGAGTGTTTTTACACCTGGTTATCAACATCAACACTGGAGTGTTTTTACACCTGGTTATCAACACTGGAGTGTTTTTACACCTGGTTATCAACATCAACACTGGAGTGTTTTTACACCCCTGGTTATCAACATCAACACTGGAGTGTTTTTACACCCCTGGTTATCAACATCAACACTGGAGTGTTTTTACACCTGGTTATCAACATCAACACTGGAGTGTTTTTACACCCCTGGTTATCAACATCAACACTGGGTGTTTTTACACCTGGTTATTCAACACTGGAGTGTTTTTACACCTGGTTATCAACATCAACACTGTTTTTACACCTGGTTATCAACATCAACACTGGAGTGTTTTTACACCTGGTTATCAACATCAACACTGGAGTGTTTTTTCAACATCAACACTGGAGTGTTTTTACACCTGGTTATCAACATCAACACTGGAGTGTTTTTACACCCCTGGTTATCAACATCAACACTGGAGTGTTTTTACACCTGGTTATCAACATCAACACACTGTTTTTACACCTGGTTATCAACATCAACACTGGAGTGTTTTTACACCTGGTTTTTACACCTGGTTATCAACATCAACACTGGTTATCAACATCAACAGTGTTTTTACACCCCTGGTTATCAACATCAACACTGGAGTGTTTTTACACCTGGTTATCAACATCAACACTGGAGTGTTTTTACACCTGGTTATCAACATCAACACTGGAGTGTTTTTACACCTGGTTATCAACATCAACAGTGTTTTTACACCTGGTTATCAACATCAACAGTGTTTTTACACCTGGTTATGCAGTGTTTTTACACCTGGTTATCAACATCAACACTGGAGTGTTTTTACACCTGGTTATCAACATCAACACTGGAGTGTTTTTACACCTGGTTATCAACATCAACACTGGAGTGTTTTTACACCCCTGGTTATCAACATCAACACTGGAGTGTTTTTACACCCCTGGTTATCAACATCAACACTGGAGTGTTTTACACCTGGTTATCAACACTGTTTTACACCTGGTTAGTGTGGTTTTCAACACTGGAGTGTTTTTACACCTGGTTATCAACATCAACACTGGAGTGTTTTTACACCCCTGGTTATCAACATCAACACTGGAGTGTTTTTACACCTGGTTATCAACATCAACACTGGAGTGTTTTTACACCTTCAACACTACACCCCTGGTTATCAACATCAACACTGGAGTGTTTTTACACCCCTGGTTATCAACATCAACACTGGAGTGTTTTTACACCTGGTTATCAACATCAACACTGGAGTGTTTTTACACCTGGTTATCAACATCAACACCTGGTTATCAACATCAACACTGGAGTGTTTTTACACCTGGTTATCAACATCAACACTGGAGTGTTTTTACACCTGGTTATCAACATCAACACTGGAGTGTTTTTACACCTGGTTATCAACATCAACACTGGAGTGTTTTTACACCTGGTTATCAACATCAACACTGGAGTGTTTTTACACCTGGTTATCAACATCAACACTGGAGTGTTTTTACACCTGGTTATCAACATCAACACTGGAGTGTTTTTACACCTGGTTATCAACATCAACACTGGAGTGTTTTTACACCTGGTTATCAACATCAACACTGGAGTGTTTTTTGTTTTTATCTGGTTATCAACATCAACACTGGGTGTTTTTACACCCCTGGTTATCAACATCCCTGGTTATCAACATCAACACTGGAGTGTTTTTACACCTGGTTATCAACATCAACACTGGAGTGTTTTTTTTACACAGTGTTTTTACACCCCTGGTTATCAACATCAACACTGGAGTGTTTTTACACCTGGTTATCCTGGTTATCAACATCAACACTGGAGTGTTTTTTTACACATCCCCTGGTTATTAACATCAACACTGGAGTGTTTTTACACCCCTGGTTATCAACATCAACACTGGAGTGTTTTTACACCCCTGGTTATCAACATCAACACTGGAGTGTTTTTACACCCCTGGTTATCAACATCAACACTGGAGTGTTTTTACACCTGGTTATCAACATCAACACTGGAGTGTTTTTACACCTGGTTATCAACATCAACACTGGAGTGTTTTTACACCTGGTTATCAACATCAACACTGGAGTGTTTTTACACCTGGTTATCAACATCAACACTGGAGTGTTTTTACACCCCTGGTTATCAACATCAACACTGGAGTGTTTTTACACCCCTGGTTATCAACATCAACACTGGAGTGTTTTTACACCTGGTTTTACATCCCTGGTTACCTGGTTCAACATCAACACTGGAGTGTCAACACTGGAGTTTTACACCCTGGTTATCAACATCAACACTGGAGTGTTTTTACACCCCTGGTTTTCAACCACCTGGTTATCAACATCAACACTGGAGTGTTTTTTGGTTATCAACATCAACACTGGTTATCAACATCAACACTGGAGTGTTTTTACACCCCTGGTTATCAACATCAACACTGGAGTGTTTTTACACCTGGTTATCAACATCAACACTGGAGTGTTTTTACACCTGGTTATCAACATCAACACTGGAGTGTTTTTACACCCTGGTTATCAACAAGTGTTTTTACACCCCTGGTTATCAACACTGGAGTGTTTTTACACCTGGTTATCAACATCAACACTGGAGTGTTTTTACACCCCTGGTTATCAACATCAACACTGGAGTGTTTTTACACCTGGTTATCAACATCAACACTGGAGTGTTTTTACACCTGGTTATCAACATCAACACTGGAGTGTTTTTACACCTGGTTATCAACATCAACACTGGAGTGTTTTTACACCCCTGGTTATCAACATCAACACTGGAGTGTTTTTACACCTGGTTATCAACATCAACACTGGAGTGTTTTTACACCTGGTTATCAACACTGGAGTGTTTTTACACCTGGTTATCAACATCAACACTGGAGTGTTTTTACACCCCTGGTTATCAACATCAACACTGGAGTGTTTTTACACCCCTGGTTATCAACATCAACACTGGAGTGTTTTTACACCCCTGGTTATCAACATCAACACTGGAGTGTTTTTACACCTGGTTATCAACATCAACACTGGAGTGTTTTTACACCTGGTTATCAACATCAACACTGGAGTGTTTTTACACCTGGTTATCAACATCAACACTGGAGTGTTTTTACACCTGGTTATCAACATCAACACTGGAGTGTTTTTACACCTGGTTATCAACATCAACACTGGAGTGTTTTTACACCTGGTTATCAACATCAACACTGGAGTGTTTTTACACCTGGTTATCAACATCAACACTGGAGTGTGTTTTTACACCTGGTTATCAACATCAACACTGGAGTGTTTTTACACCTGGTTATCAACATCAACACTGGAGTGTTTTTACACCCTTTTACATCAACACCTGGTTATCAACATCAACACTGGAGTGTTTTTACACAACATCAACCTGGTTATCAACATCAACACTGGAGTGTTTTTACACCTGGTTATCAACATCAACACTGGAGTGTTTTTACACCTGGTTATCAACATCAACACTGGAGTGTTTTTACACCCTGGTTATCAACATCAACACTGGAGTGTTTTTACACCTGGTTATCAACATCAACACTGGAGTGTTTTTACACCTTTATATCAACACTGGAGTGTTTTTACACCCCTGGTTATCAACATCAACACTGGAGTGTTTTTACACCTGGTTATCAACATCAACACTGGAGTGTTTTTATCAACACCCGGGTTATCAACATCAACACTGGAGTGTTTTTACACCTGGTTATCAACATCAACACTGGAGTGTTTTTACACCCCTGGTTATCAACATCAACACTGGAGTGTTTTTACACCTGGTTATCAACATCAACACTGGAGTGTTTTTACCTGGTTATCAACATCAACACTGGAGTGTTTTTACACCCCTGGTTATCAACATCAACACTGGAGTGTTTTTACACCTGGTTATCAACATCAACACTGGAGTGTTTTTCAACACTGGAGTGTTTTTACACCTGGTTATCAACATCAACACTGGAGTGTTTTTACACCCCTGGTTATCAACATCAACACTGGAGTGTTTTTACACCCCTGGTTATCAACATCAACACTGGAGTGTTTTTACACCCCTGGTTATCAACATCAACACTGGAGTGTTTTTACACCTGGTTATCAACATCAACACTGGAGTGTTTTTACACCTGGTTATCAACATCAACACTGGAGTGTTTTTACACCTGGTTATCAACATCAACACTGGAGTGTTTTTACACCTGGTTATCAACATCAACACTGGAGTGTTTTTACACCTGGTTATCAACATCAACACTGGAGTGTTTTTACACCTGGTTATCAACATCAACCTGGTTATCAACATCAACACTGGAGTGTTTTTACACCTGGTTATCAACATCAACACTGGAGTGTTTTTACACCTGGTTATCAACATCAACACTGGAGTGTTTTTTACACCTGGTTATCAACATCAACACTGGAGTGTTTTTACACCTGGTTATCAACATCAACACTGGAGTGTTTTTACACCTGGTTATCAACATCAACACTGGAGTGTTTTTACATCAACCTGGTTATCAACATCAACACTGGAGTGTTTTTACACCTGGTTTTACACCCTGGTTATCAACATCAACACTGGAGTGTTTTTACACCTGGTTATCAACATCAACACTGGAGTGTTTTTACACCTGGTTATCAACATCAACACTGGAGTGTTTTTACACCTGGTTATCAACATCAACACTGGAGTGTTTTTACACCTGGTTATCAACATCAACACTGGAGTACACCTGGTTTTCAACACCTGGTTATCAACATCAACACTGGAGTGTTTTTACACCTGGTTATCAACATCAACACTGGAGTGTTTTTACACCTGGTTATCAACATCAACACTGGAGTGTTTTTACACCTGGTTATCAACATCAACACTGGAGTGTTTTTACACCTGGTTATCAACATCAACACTGGAGTGTTTTTACACCTGGTTATCAACATCAACACTGGAGTGTTTTTACACCTGGTTATCAACATCAACACTGGAGTGTTTTTACACCCTGGTTATCAACATCAACACTGGAGTGTTTTTACACCTGGTTATCAACATCAACACTGGAGTGTTTTTACACCCCTGGTTATCAACATCAACACTGGAGTGTTTTTACCCCTGGTTATCAACATCAACACTGGAGTGTTTTTACACCTGGTTATCAACATCAACACTGAGTGTTTTTACACCTGGTTATCAACACTGGAGTGTTTTTACACCTGGTTATCAACACTGGAGTGTTTTTACACCTGGTTATCAACACTGGAGTGTTTTTACACCTGGTTATCAACACTGGAGTGTTTTTACCTGGTTATCAACACTGGAGTGTTTTTACACCTGGTTATCAACATCAACACTGGAGTGTTTTTTTTTCAACATCAACACTGGAGTGTTTTTACACCTGGTTATCAACATCAACACTGGAGTGTTTTTACACCTGGTTATCAACATCAACACTGGAGTGTTTTTACACCTGGTTATCAACATCAACACTGGAGTGTTTTTACACCTGGTTATCAACATCAACACTGGAGTGTTTTTACACACTGGTTATCAACATCAACACTGGAGTGTGGTTTTTCAACACACACCTGGTTATCAACATCAACACTGGAGTGTTGTTTTTACACCTGGTTATCAACATCAACACTGGAGTGTTTTTACACCTGGTTATCAACATCAACACTGGAGTGTTTTTCAACACACCACCTGGTTATCAACATATGGAGTGTTTTTACACCTGGTTATCAACACTGGAGTGTTTTTACACCTGGTTATCAACATCAACACTGGAGTGTTTTTACTGGAGTGTTTTTACACCTGGTTATCAACATCAACACTGGAGTGTGGTTTTCAACACTGGAGTGTTTTTACACCTGGTTATCAACATCAACACTGGAGTGTTTTTACAACACTGGAGTGTTTTTACACCTGGTTATCAACATCAACACTGGACCTGGTGTTTTTACACCTGGTTATCAACATCAACACTGGAGTGTTTTTACACCTGGTTATCAACATCAACACTGGAGTGTTTTTCAACATCAACACTGGAGTGTTTTTACACCTGGTTATCAACATCAACACTGGAGTGTTTTTACACCTGGTTATCAACATCAACACTGGAGTGTTTTTACACCACTGGTTATCAACATCAACACTGGAGTGTTTTTACACCACTGGTTATCAACATCAACACTGGAGTGTTTTTACACCCCTGGTTATCAACATCAACACTGGAGTGTTTTTACACCTGGTTATTAACATCAACACTGGAGTGTTTTTACACCTGGTTATCAACATCAACACTGAGTGTAAACTGAATTCACACTAGAGAAGTTACACAGAAAAATCAACAATATTTTACACGGACCAATGTGCTATGAAAGGGGACATATCTCCATACTTCTGAAGAACCGTAGATTCCACGTCAAGAACCTCAGACTTAACTTAAAGAGGTTCTTTATATGGCAAGAATTTTCAAAGGAACCTTTTAAGAGCTGAAGAACCATTTCAAGAACCTTTACTTTTTTTTAAAAGTGTACCTTGTCCCGGTTGTGATCAGTTGAGGACACTAGCTAGTATTTTGTATTAGGAAACTGCAGATTACTTTTCAGGACACAAATATTTTTTTTGTGATCATGGTATTGATTGGTCTGTTTTGAACAATACACCGAGCGAGCACCACATCAGTAGATGGACTAGCCGACGGCGCCTGTTTACATGGGATTACCCTTTTGCTTATTAGGCTCGCTGCCTTAGCCAATCAGCTTAGGAGGAATTCGGTGACTTTCACAGTGCCAACAGGGTGGCACCCATCTGGCTCTGAATGTCCGTTAGCCTCCTGCGTTAAGAGGAGGACGACGAGGCGGGAGGTGCTCCCCCCCCCAGACACTCATCTAACTGCCATGGTACACTGTGGCATCGGAAAACCAGTAGGTTTTCAGCATGAGCTGAATTCTTGAAAATGGAGTGTAATTTTCCACTGAGCAGTGTGAAGCTGCGCTGCCTACGTCCACTTTTCTACCCTGGGACAGGGGGCCTATAGAGTGTGCAGGTTTTTGTTCCAGCTCAGCATAAACACAAGTCTGTGTCTGCAGATGGCCATAGTGTTGTCCATCCCTGTCCTGGGGAGGGGGGTGGGGGGGGATGACTTGGGACCGAGGTGCGAGGTTGTTGGTGAATGGAAAAATGCGGAGTCAGGAGCAGGACACAGAAATGAGTAATAATCCGAAATGTAATGTTCCAACAAGGGAAAAACACAGTATTCCAGAGGACAAAAGAACTAATCCGCATGACGATAAAATAACGCACAAAACAGAGAGGGAAGCCCGAGGGTTAAATAAGAAACATTCATTAATTGAATGGAAACCAGGTGTGCGTAAACGAGACGAAACAAAACGAAAATGAAACATGGATCGGTGGTGACGTCGACCACCGAACGTTCGCCGAACAAGGAAAGGGACCAACTTCGGCAGAAGTCGTGACGCCTAGAGAATGTGCAGGCTTCTGACGTGCACCAATACTGAAGGAAATGTTATTGGTGCACGTCCTAAGTTTTGTATATTATTGAGCAAAAGGTTTTTCGTACAGAGGTTGCTATAGGTTTCCCTCAGGTACAGATCTGTTTCTGAGGAGACCTCGAGCTACAGCATTCTAGGGTCCCCAGCTCAACTCTGGTGGCCCATTCCTGGAGCATTGGGGACTGCCATGTCGCCTCTAATACATTGGAGGGATACAACGTTTGGGAAATTGAACAAAACAGTCGGATTTGACTGAATTCTGTTACCAAACTTTGCATCTGTGCACTTTTTACAGTGAATGTTTAATTTGATTATGTTTAATTGTTCAATGTAGCCATTGAGCATGGAGTTGTATGATTCGTTAATTGTTTTTTGTTTGACGTACATTCTAAAGTGAAATATTTGAGAACTCTGTGTAATTCTGTGACCGTGGAATTATTCTAATTGCTCTACTAGCCACTCCCTCAGATGTCTGGTTGTTAATGGCAACAATGGCTGACTGTAAAATGCTATTGAGATTGTGCACTGCAACATGCAACACCATCTCGCAAGCTGTGCTGCTGTACTTCCATTTATTATGGAGCCACGTTAGGTGATGCCTCGGTATCTACTCTTCCTGGGGTTTATTATGGATCCACGTTAGGTGATGCCTCGGTATCTACTCTTCCTGGGGTTTATTATGGATCCACGTTAGGTGATGCCTCGGTATCTACTCTTCCTGGGGTTTATTATGGATCCACGTTAGGTGATGCCTCGGTATCTACTCTTCCTGGGGTTTATTATGGATCCACGTTAGGTGATGCCTCGGTATCTACTCTTCCTGGGGTTTATTATGGATCCACGTTAGGTGATGCCTCGGTATCTACTCTTTCTGGGGTTTATTATGGAGCCACGTTAGGTGATGCCTCGGTATCTACTCTTCCTGGGGTTTATTATGGATCCACGTTAGGTGATGCCTCGGTATCTACTCTTCCTGGGGTTTATTATGGAGCCACGTTAGGTGATGCCTCGGTATCTACTCTTCCTGGGGTTTATTATGGAGCCACGTTAGGTGATGCCAAGGCAGCAGCTACTCTTCCTGGGGTTTATTATGGATCCACATTTGGTCCTGCCAAGGCAGCAGCTACTCTTCCTGGGGTTTATTATGGATCCCCATTAGTTCCTGCCAAGGCAGCAGCTACTCTTCCTGGGGTTTATTATGGATCCCCATTAGTTCCTGCCAAGGCAGCAGCTACTCTTCCTGGGGTTTATTATGGATCCCCATTAGTTCCTGCCAAGGCAGCATCTACTCCTCCTGGGGTTTATTATGGATCCCCATTAGGTCCTGCCAAGGCAGCAGCTACTCTTCCTGGGGTTTATTATGGATCCCCATTAGGTCCTGCCAAGGCAGCAGCTACTCTTCCTGGGGTTTATTATGGATCCACATTTGGTCCTGCCAAGGCAGCAGCTACTCTTCCTGGGGTTTATTATGGATCGACATTTGGTCCTGCCAAGGCAGCAGCTACTCTTCCCGGGGTCCGGTAATATTAAGGCAATTTTATTATTATTTATTTTCTTTTTTAACATGACATTCATAACAGATTTCACAACACACTTTTTAGTATGACGCATATTTTTAAACAAGGAACCACTGTATCTCCATGAACTGTTGTGTTGGGTTACCTACAGTACTATATAATCAGCAGGACTGTTGTGGTGGGTTACCTACAGTACTATATAATCGGCAGGACTGTTGTGGTGGGTTACCTACAGTACTATATAATCAGCAGGACTGTTGAGGTGGGTTACCTACAGTACTATATAATCGGCAGGACTGTTGTGGTGGGTTACCTACAGTACTATATAATCAGCAGGACTGTTGAGGTGGGTTACCTACAGTACTATATAATCGGCAGGACTGTTGTGGTGGGTTACCTACAGTACTATATAATCGGCAGGACTGTTGTGGTGGGTTACCTACAGTACTATATAATCGGCAGGACTGTTGTGGTGGGTTACCTACAGTACTATATAATCGGCAGGACTGTTGTGGTGGGTTACCTACAGTACTATATAATCAGCAGGACTGTTGTGGTGGGTTACCTACAGTACTATATAATCGGCAGGACTATTATGGTGGGTTACCTACAGTACTATATAATCGGCAGGACTTAATTTCCCTTGGAAAGACTACGCATGAATCATGGAGGTTAGACAAGTCTGTTTGGTTCGTGTGGGTGAATGTAAATCGGTGATTTGGTGTGTGATTTTTCACCAGACGACTCTGTTTTAGAAGTTATTGTAGTGCTCTGTATTTACAGCCATTTTCCCTCTGAAAATAATTCTAGGTTAGTGAGCTTCATTTGTCTGGGGAATGTGGTTTTATATGGCTGTTGCTCTGAAAGGCCCCAAAAAAAAAAAAAAATCTTTCCATGTTTAGTTGGCTTAGGTAGGAACGGTTTAATGTTTAGCAGCATATTAACGGTCTATCTTGTTAAACGACGACGACGCCGTGGTGCTGATGGATTCATTATGGAATCAGACAAAAAGGTTGTTTTCTGCGAGTTGTCACTTTAGAGATGAATGGAGTGCAGCCAAGCCTGCATATTATTGTATCACATTTGCATCCCAAATGACCCCCTATATAGTGCACTACTTTTGTCCGGAGCCCTATGGAACCCTGTTCCCTACGTAGTGCACTACTTTTGACCGGAGCCCTATGGAACCCTGTTCCCTACGTAGTGCACTACTTTTGACCAGAGCCCTATGGAACCCTGTTCCCTACGTAGTGCACTACTTTTGACCAGAGCCCTATGGAACCCTATTCCCTATATAGTGCACTACTTTTGACCAGAGCCCTATGGAACCCTGTTCCCTATATAGTGCACTACTTTTGACCAGAGCCCTATGGAACCCTGTTCCCTATATAGTGCACTACTTTTGACCAGAGCCCTATGGAACCCTGTTCCCTATATAGTGCACTACTTTTGACCAGAGCCCTATGGAACCCTGTTCCCTGTATAGTGCACTACTTTTGACCAGAGCCCTTTGGAACCCTGTTCCCTACGTAGTGCACTACTTTTGACCTGAGCTCTTTGGAGAATAGGGTGCCATTTGGGACAGACCACTGAATATTTCCTTTTGGCTGTCGGGATCACTAGAGGAGCCTCAGGCTCTCAAAAACCACCCTATTCCCGGAAGTTTACATACGTTTGTTGTCTGGAAAATTCCAGACAATGATGTCATGGCTTCAGGAAACAGCAGAGGGAACACCCCCCTATCCACATCGATGGAACAGTAGTGGAGAGGGTAGCTAGTTTTAAGTTCCTCGGCATACACATCACAGACAAACTGAATTGGTCCACTCACACTGACAGCGTCGTGAAGAAGGCGCAGCAGCGCCTATTCAACCTCAGGAGGCTGAAGAAATTCGGCTTGTCACCAAAAGCACTCACAAACTTCTACAGATGCACAATCGAGAGCATCCTGGCGGGCTGTATCACCGCCTGGTACGGCAACTGCTCCGCCCTCAACCGTAAGGCTCTCCAGAGGGTAGTGAGGACTGCACAACGCATCACCGGGGCAAACTACCTGCCCTCCAGGACACCTACACCACCCGTTGTTACAGGAAGGCCATAAAGATCATCAAGGACATCAACCACCCGAACCACTGCCTGTTCACCCCGCTATCATCCAGAAGGCGAGGTCAGTACAGGTGCATCAAAGCTGGGACCGAGAGACTGAAAAACAGCTTCTATCTCAAGGCCATCAGACTGTTAAACAGCCACCACTAACAGTGAGTGGCTGCTGCCAACACACTGTCATTGACACTGACCCAACTCCAGCCATTTTAATAATGGGAATTGATGGGAATTATGTAAATATATCACTAGCCACTTTAAACAATGCTACCTTATATAATGTTACTTACCCTACATTATTCATCTCATATGCATATGTATATACTGTACTCTACATCATCGACTGCATCCTTATGTAACACATGTATCACTAGCCACTTTAACTATGCCACTTTGTTTACTTTGTCTACACACTCATCTCATATGTATATACTGTACTCGATACCATCTACTGTATGCTGCTCTGTACCATCACTCATTCATATATCCTTATGTACATATTCCTTATCCCCTTACACTGTGTATAAGACAGTAGTTTTGGAATTGTTAGTTAGATTACTTGTTGGTTATCACTGCATTGTCGGAACTAGAAGCACAAGCATTTCGCTACACTCGCATTTAACATCTGCTAACCATGTGTATGTGACAAATAAAATTTGATTTGATTTTTTGATTTGATAGAAGCTTCTGATAGGCTAATTGACATCATTTTGAATCAATTGGAGGTGTACCTGTGGATGTATTTCAAGGCCGACCTTCAAACTCAGTGCCTTTTTGCTTGACATCATGGGGAAATCAAAAGAAATCAGCCAAGACCTCAGAATTCTTTTTCTGTAGACCTCCACAAGTCTGGTTCATCCTTTGGAACAATTTCCAAATGCCTGAAGGTACCTCGTTCTTTTTTACAAACGAGTACGCAAGGATAAACACCAAAGGACCACGCAGCCGTAATACCGCTCAGGAAGGAGACGTGTTCTGTCTCCTAGAGATGAATGTACGTTGGTGTGAAAAGTGCAAATCAATCCCAGAACAACAGCAAAGGACCTGAAGATGATTGAGGAAACGGGTACAAAAGTAACCTTATCCACAGTAAAACGAGTCCTACATCGACACAACCTGAAAGGCCACTCAGCAAAGAAGAAGCCACTGCTCCAAAACCGCCATAAAAAAGCCAGAATACGGTTTGCAACTGCACATGGGGACAAAGATCGTACTTTCTGGAGAAATGTCCTCTGATCCGATGAAACAAAAATGGAACTATTTGGCCATAATGACCATCGTTATGTTTGGAGGAAAAGGCGGAAGGCTTGCAAGCCGAAGAACACCATCCCAACCGTGAAGCACGGTGGTGGCAGCATCATGTTGTGGGGGTGCTTTGCTGCAGGAGAGACTGGTGCACTTCACAAAATAGATGCCATCATGAGGAAGAAAAATTATGTGCATATATTGAAGCAACATCTCAAGACATCAGTCAGGAATTTAAAGCTTGGCCACAAATGAATTTTCCAAATGGACAATGACCCCAAGCATACTTCCAAAGTTGTGGCCAAATGGCTTAAGGACATAAAGTCAAGGTATTTGCGTTGCCATCACAAAGCCCTGACCTCAATCCTATAGAATTTTTTTTGGGCATAACTGAAAAAGCGTGTGCGAGCAAGGAGGCCTACAAACCTGACTCAGTTACACCAGCTCTGTCAGGAGGAATCGGCCAAAATTCACCCAACTTATTGTGGGAAGCTCGTGGAAGGCTTCCTGAAACCCAAGTTAAACAGTTTAAAGGCAATGCTACCAAATACTAATTGAGTGTATGTAAACTTCTGGCCCACTGGGAATGTGATGAAAGAAATAAAAGCTGAAATAAGTAATTTTCTATTATTCTGATATTTCACATTAAAATAAAGTGGTGATCCTAACTGACCGAAAACAGGATTAAATATCAGGAATTGTGTTTTTAAATGTGTTTGCTGACGTGTATGTAAACGTCCGCCTTCAACTGTATGTTAATTTCTGTACCATAATCCAAACATTTTAGAGAAGTTGGCATCCAACCGGCCTCGCAACCCGCAAACCACGTGTAACCTCGCCAGCCCAGGACCTTCACGTCCTGCTTCTTCACCTGTGCGATCGTCTTAGACCGGCATCCAGGACGGCTGATGAAACTGTATTAACTGTCTGTAATAGAGCCCTTTTGTGAGGAAGCACTCATTCTGATTGGCTGGGCCTTGCTCCCCACTGGGTGGGCCTATGCCCTCCCATGGCTGTGCCCTCCCATGGCTGTGTGTCTAATGAATTGATTTCCTTATGAACTAACTCAGGAAAATTTGACCACGTTGCATTTTTATATTTGTTCAGTATTAATGACCTTTTCCCTCCTTCCCGTTCCTCCTCCCATCTTTACTTACCAACCCTCATCCTTTTTGTCTGTCCTCTGTCTCTCTCTTTCTCCCAGGATATGATGGATGACATCTGTCAGGAACAGTTCATGGAGATGGGTTATTTGAACGGGGGCCAGGAGCACGG
Source organism: Oncorhynchus keta (assembly GCF_023373465.1). Classification (NCBI taxonomy): domain Eukaryota; kingdom Metazoa; phylum Chordata; class Actinopteri; order Salmoniformes; family Salmonidae; genus Oncorhynchus; species Oncorhynchus keta. The sequence continues at coordinate 40,345,479 of NC_068440.1, read as the reverse complement.
GCCAGGGGTCCCACGAGGCAGAGGAGGACCACCGGGCCCAAGGAGCCGAGGAGGGCCTCCGGGACAACCAGGGGCACCCAGGTAAAGACTCGGGAAGAAATTAATCAAGGTGGCTGATGAGAAGTTATTGTCTGGTCTAATCTACAGTATGTCTGTTCAAATAACACTTCATCCTCTGTCTCGTTCATCTTTTCTGTCTGCATTATCTTCATCCTATGTTATCTGTCTGCATTGTCTCCATCCTATGTCATCTGGCTGCATTATCTTCGCCCTCTGTCTCTCTTCCTCCATCTTTCCAGGGGTAGGGGTATTCCCCAACGTGGAGGTACCACCAGGGGAGGTCCAGCCAGAGGCGGGGTAGCGAGGGGGGCACCAGCAGGAAGAGGAACCCCTGCCAGAGGGGCAACAGCGCCACGAGCCAGACTCACTGCCCCTGGTGGGCCTCCAAGAACCCTTCCTCCCCCCCACCAACACGCTACAGCACCGGAACAATATGAGGAATATGTAAGTTGAAATAACTTTATTATTCCGTGACAGTTTAACTTTTTTTTTTTTTAGGATCTTAATCATCCTCCTACATGTTTAATGTTATCCAGCTGATTTTAAGTTTTTATGTTAAAGCGATCAAGTTACATTGTAACAATGCACATATTGCAATTCAGAGAACACGTGGGGTCAAACCGGCATCGTGTAACGCTTTGAAGCCTGTAATTAACAATTTAAGAGCCCAATTTGGTTATTTATTTAACCTTTTAATTTATCCCGGTTAGTTCTCTATTTCACCGGGGGGAGATCAGATCTAGGTCAAGACAGCAGTAGTAGCTGGAGCCGAATAGTAATGTGTTATTGTAGAGAGCAACAGCGTTGCTAGGCTCTACCTTTATCATAAGACATCTGTACAAAAGCAATGTTAATTACATTTTTAAGAACTACCCCTGGTTTATAATTGGATTCACCTTTTATTTTATTGGGTTTAGGGTTGGTAACTGACCCTCCTGGGTTTAGGGTTGGTAACGGGCCCTCCTGGGTTTAGGGTTGGTGACGGGCCCTCCTGGGTTTAGGGTTGGTGACGGGCCCTCCTGGGTTTAGGGTTGGTGACGGGCCCTCCTGGGTTTAGGGTTGGTGACGGGCCCTCCTGGGTTTAGGGTTGGTGACGGGCCCTCCTGGGTTTAGGGTTGGTGACGGGCCCTCCTGGGTTTAGGGTTGGTGACGGGCCCTCCTGGGTTTAGGGTTGGTGACGGGCCCTCCTGGGTTTAGGGTTGGTGACGGGCCCTCCTGGGTTTAGGGTTGGTGACGGGCCCTCCTGGGTTTAGGGTTGGTGACGGGCCCTCCTGGGTTTAGGGTTGGTGACGGGCCCTCCTGGGTTTAGGGTTGGTGACGGGCCCTCCTGGGTTTAGGGTTGGTGACGGGCCCTCCTGGGTTTAGGGTCGGTGACGGGCCCTCCTGGGTTTAGGGTCGGTAGACGGGCCCTCCTGGGTTATGGGTCGGTAGACGGGCCCTCCTGGGTTATGGGTCGGTGACGGGCCCTCCGGGGTTATGGGTCGGTGACGGGCCCTCCGGGGTTATGGGTCGGTAGACGGGCCCTCCGGGGTTTAGGGTCGGTAGACGGGCCCTCCGGGGTTTAGGGTCGGTAGACGGGCCCTCCGGGGTTTAGGGTCGGTAGACGGGCCCTCCGGGGTTTAGGGTCGGTAGACGGGCCCTCCGGGGTTTAGGGTCGGTAGACGGGCCCTCCGGGGTTTAGGGTCGGTAGACGGGCCCTCCGGGGTTTAGGGTCGGTCGACGGGCCCTCCTGGGTTTAGGGTCGGTCGACGGGCCCTCCTGGGTTTAGGGTCGGTAGACGGGCCCTCCTGGGTTTAGGGTCGGTAGACGGGCCCTCCTGGGTTTAGGGTCGGTAGACGGGCCCTCCTGGGTTTAGGGTCGGTAGACGGGCCCTCCTGGGTTTAGGGTCGGTAGACGGGGGCTCGTGGTCCACGGCATTGCAGCAGTTAATGAAAGGTCTTCCTTTTTTGCCAACTCATTTACAGTCTAGATCTCACATCAACTGGTGAATGAAATTCACTTCACAAGCTCAGGATGACCTCTCACACGTTTATTTTGTTCTCTCTCTCTCTGCTCCTACTTCTGACCCCCACCCTATTCTCCCTCTCTCTTCCTTTCTCTCGCTCTCTCCCCTTCTCACTAGGCCTATGATGAGAGCTACACTGAGCCAGCGTACGAGTCATACGACAGTTACTACAGTCAGCCACAGGCGTGAGTCACCCATCTCCCACATCTATTGGCAACAAACCACACACACACACACACACCATGCCATCTCCATGGTTACACGCACACACACACACCATGCCATCTCCATGGTTACACGCGCACACACACACACCATGCCATCTCCATGGTTACACGCACACACACACACACCATGCCATCTCCATGGTTACACACACACACCATGCCATCTCCATGGTTACACGCACACACACACACACACCATGCCATCTCCATGGTTACACGCACACACACACACACACACACACCATGCCATCTCCGCGGTTACACGCACACACACACACACACACCATGCCATCTCCACGGTTACACACACACACCACGCCATCTCCACGGTTACACCCTATTTACTAACTGGAGTCGCACGTAATGGAGAATGTTGGGACTGAAATAGTTCTGAAGGAGAAACTTCCCCTGTGATAGGAGTCTGTCTTTAAGTTGGTTAGTTGAGCTAACCTTCGCTATGTTTGAAATCGGATGACATCAGTTATTAAAGCTATTATTTTCATATTTTTTTGTATTCGTTTGTCTATCTTATCTATTAAGTGAGGGCATATTTTATTAATGGAATGTATATTGAACATGACTGCTGGTAGGCTTGGTTTGATGGCTAGGTAGGTTTTTCTGGTAGGCTTGGTTTGATGGCTAGGTAGGTTTTTCTGGTAGGCTTGGTTTGATGGCGAGGTAGGTTTTTCTGGTAGGCTTGGTTTGATGGCGAGGTGGGTTTTTCTGGTAGGCTTGGTTTGATGGCGAGGTGGGTTTTTCTGGTAGGCTTGGCTTGATGGCGAGGTAGGTTTTTCTGGTAGGCTTGGTTTGATGGCGAGGTAGGTTTTTCTGGTAGGCTTGGTTTGATGGCTAGGTAGGTCTTTCTGGTAGGCTTGGTTTGATGGCGAGGTGGGTTTTTCTGGTAGGCTATGAACAAATTGGTGCACAACATTTGAGAGAATGAAGCTTTTTGTGCGAATGGAACACGTTACATGTTGCCGTTTATATTTTTCTCATTGTATACAGTGCCTTGCGAAAGTATTCGGCCCCCTCTGCAACCTTTTGCCACATTTCAGGCTTCAAACATAAAGATATAAAACTGTATTTTTTTGAAGAATCAACAACAAATGGGACACAATCATGAAGTGGAAGGACATTTATTGGATATTTCAAACTTTTTTAACATATCAAAAACTGAAAAATTGGGCGTGCAAAATTATTCAGCCCCTTTACTTTCAGTGCAGCAAACTCTCTCCAGAAGTTCAGTGAGGATCTCTGAATGATCCAATGTTGACCTAAATGACAAATGATGATAAATACAATCCATCTGTGTGTAATCAAGTCTCCGTATAAATGCACCTGCACTGTGATAGTCTCAGAGGTCCGTTAAAAGCGCAGAGAGCATCATGAAGAACAAGGAACACACCAGGCAGGTCTGAGATACTGTTGTGAAGAAGTTTAAAGCCGGATTTGGACACAGAAAAATGTCCCAAGCTGTAAACATCCCAAGGAGCACTGTGCAAGCGATAATATTGAAATGGAAGGAGTATCAGACCACTGCAAATCTACCAAGACCTGGCCGTCCCTCTAAACTTTCAGCTCATACAAGGAGAAGACTGATCAGAGATGCAGCCAAGAGGCCCATGATCACTCTGGATGAACTGCAGAGATCTACAGCTGAGGTGGGAGACTCTGTCCGTAGGACAACAATCAGTTGTATATTGCACAAATCTGGCCTTTATGGAAGAGTGGCAAGAAGAAAGCCATTTCTTAAAGATATCCATAAAAAGTGTTGTTTAAAGTTTGCCACAAGCCACCTGGGAGACAACACCAAACATGTGGAAGAAGGTGCTCTGGTCAGATGAAACCAAAATTTAACTTTTTAGCAACAATGCAAAACGTTATGTTTGGCGTAAAAGCAACACAGCTCATCACCCTGAACACAACATCCCCACTGTCAAATATGGTGGTGGCAGCATCATGGTTTGGGCCTGCTTTTCTTCAGCAGGGACAGGGAAGATGGTTAAAATTGATGGGAAGATGGATAGAGCCAAATACAGGACCATTCTGGAAGAGAACCTGATGGAGTCTGCAAAAGACCTGAGACTGGGACGGAGATTTGTCTTCCAACAAGACAATGATCCAAAACATAAAGCAAAATCTACAATGGAATGGTTCAAAAATAAACATATCCAGGTGTTAGAATGGCCAAGTCAAAGTCCAGGCCTGAATCCAATCGAGAATCTGTGGAAAGAACTGAAAACTGCTGTTCACAAATGCTCTCCATCCAACCTCACTGAGCTCGAGCTGTTTTGCAAGGAGGAATGGGAAAAAATTTCAGTCTCTCGATGTGCAAAACTGATAGAGACATACCCCAAGCGACTTACAGCTGTAATCGCAGCAAAATGTGGCGCTACAAAGTATTAACTTAAGGGGGCTGAATAATTTTGCACGCCCAATTTTTCAGTTTTTGATTTGTTAAAGGTTGAAATATCCAATAAATGTCATTCCACTTCATGATTGTGTCCCACTTGTTGATTCTTCACAAAAAAATACAGTTTTATATCTTTATGTTTGAAGCCTGAAATGTGGCAAAAGGTCGCAAAGTTCAAGGGGGCCGAATACTTTCGCAAGGCACTGTATTCGTCTTTTATCAGACGCTCTTATCCAGAGCGACTTACAGTGGTGAGTGCAGACATTTTCATACTTATTTTCGAACTTGGTTAGCTTGTTCTGGTTCTAATTTGAAATGTTCTTTCTCCTCTGTTCTGCTCTTAGAGAGCCAGAGTACTACGACTACGGACACGGAGAGGTACAGGAAGCATACGAACCCTATGGTAAGACGTCAATAGTCTCAAGCCAAACCTCTCGTCCCAGCGCTCACCCTTTATGGGATATCATCTTACTGTTGATTATTGCTTCTGTAATTAGTAAATCACATGAATAATGCTGATGGCAACGTGCCTCGCAATACATCCTTGTTGAAATGCTTGGGAAACACAATTCTGAGTTTCAAACGGAAAATTGTGTTGGTTAGAGATTTCTACTTGTAACCCAAGCTCATTTTGTAATGCCGTTTTACGTTTGTCTGTTCTGTCCGTCTCACCCTTCTAGCCCAGGACGACTGGAACGGGACTCAGAGAGCGGCACCGGGGGGTAAGGCCCCCACTGCCAGAGCGGCTAAGGGCCCTTACCGAGAACACCCCTATAGACAATACTGAACTCGTCACCGTGCCAACGCCTAGCGACCAACGCTACCACCGTTAACGCGTTGCCCCGACAACCAACCATCAACCTGTCTACCACGGCAGCTCTTGCTCTAAGCAACCCTCGACAAAAGTAATTGTCCGTTTTTGGTTTTGGTTTGGAATTTTCTACACTGGACTTTTATGAGCCGAATATCAGGATCATAACTGATCGAAGCCTATTTGATATTTAATTCAGACCGCTTTTTAAATTTTTTTTTGGATGGGGGGGGATTTGACGTTTGAGTTTTCTGTTTCTCTCTGACCCTGTTTCTCTCTGACCCTGTCTCCATCTGACCCTGTCTCCCTCTGACCCTGTCTCCCTCTGACCCTGTCTCCCTCTGACCCTGTCTCCCTCTGACCCCGTCTCCCTCTGACCCCGTCTCCCTCTGACCCCGTCTCCCTCTGACCCCGTCTCCCTCTGACCCCGTCTCCCTCTGACCCCGTCTCCCTCTGACCCCGTCTCCCTCTGACCCCGTCTCCCTCTGACCCCGTCTCCCTCTGACCCCGTCTCCCTCTTGGCTTTTCTTTTGAGCTGTTGATCTTGTTTACGGGTTTGTTATTTTGAATGTTTGGATTTAAACTTCTAGTGGAGTTAGACGACTTGTTGTTGTCGACCTTTTAAAGGGACATTTCAAAAGGCTCTACTTCGTATTCATCATCTCCAGTTCAACATCAACATATGTGAACATGGTACGTTTCTACATTTTTGTAAGTTAAAAAAAAATAAAACTGTTTCCGATGACGACGTCGGTGTGCAACTAATTGGTTGGAAACTGTTATCATCTTATTTTCACAAGTATTGATGATGATGGTGGTCCTTCTGTGGCTCAGTTGGTAGAGCATGGCGCTTGTAACGCCAGGGTAGTGGGTTCGATTCCCGGGACCACCCATACGTAGAATGTATGCACACATGACTGTAAGTCGCTTTGGATAAAAGCGTCAGCTAAATGGCATATATTATTATTATATTGGTTCTGGAGATGATGAATATGAAGTAGAACCATTCATTATTTTGTTTAAAACTATTCCTTTGAGGGACAGTTGCAGATTCCCATTTAGGCTACATTTTCAAAGATTTATTTTTTATTTTTTTAAATATAGGAAAGTAAAAGAAACGTAAACACTTATGTAATATAGACCAAACATAAAACGCCAAGGAAACAGGAAAAACAAACAAATGTTAATGGAATTTGATTTAGTAATCCAATTTGTTTTAAATAGTTTTTAATTAAAAGTTGGAAATGTAGACTTTTTTTACATAATGAAATTTTCTCATTGTACATTTAGAGTTTTGAAATATAGGCCTGATTATCCCCTGTTGAGATGGACTGTCCTCACATACTACTTTTTTTTTTGTTTTTTTGATTAAAGTTGATTCAACAATAAATTCATTTTTATTATGTCTCTACAGTCAGTCAATGTCTTTTTTTTAATTTTTATAAGTATAATATGGCCTTAAGTCGGCCTCATGTCATGATAAATAATATCACGTGTCAGTACAGGATCTTATTGGTTGAATCTGATTCTATTAAACTGCATGTAAAAACGATGCAGTGAAGGATTGGGACAAAAAATCTCCACATGACGAGAGATCCTGCAGCTTTTCAATCTGAGCTCTTGTACATACTTTAAATCGTCCAAATTGCACATCCTCTATTCTGCCACTGGTATATGCATTAAAATGCATTATGCTTAATGTGTAAGGCTTGCCTAAATAGGTAACTACTAAATCTGTCCAAACAATGTTTTTGCAGCAATTTGTCAATAAAGACTAGTTTGTTTTTCTATGAAACTTCCCTTAACTTGGTTTATTTCTATTTCCTGTCCAAGTCAAATTTTGAAATGTCATTTTTAAATAGTATTTAACAACCTGGCAGCTAGTTGGGAGGTGTTTTTCTTGTTATTTCTCTTCAAAAACACATGTTTTAATTTTTTTAAATTAATTGTATTGTAGTCTGAGGTCAGTAACGTATACTAAATGATGTCTTGATTTGATTTTTTTTATTTATTATTTAAAAACACCGACTTATTCTTTCTCTCTCTTTCTATACTTTTTTTTTTTTTTAAAAAGGAGGTAAAACCTGTAAAATAACCTGACTTCCTAATGTGTTTTAAAGCTCTAAAGCATTGAGTGCCTTGGGTATGTATAACGACTTTTCTCAATCCATCTTACCTGTGGTCGTAGAACAACTTTAATGAGAAATGCATTGTTAGACTCTTTTTGTTAGTAAATTGAACTGAACTCCGACCATTTTGAAGTCTTGTAGGTTTCAGGGTTTGACCTCGATGTTCACATGTCATGTGTAGTGGCCGACGCGGTGGCTTCTTTAGGACAGAGAGTAATGGGAGACGATGGTTTAAACTGTAATCGTTCCACTATAAAGGTAACCCTTAACCCTAAATTAGTCATTTTTGATAGGTGTGTTTACACAGTGAATTAAACTGCTAGTAAATGCGTGCAATTTAGTAAAAGAAGAATTCTAGTCATGCAAAATTAAAAATACCAAAAGTATGGAAAATAATGTAACTTAAAATATATAATTTTCAGTTGTAAGATTTTAATTTACTAAAACAACATTGCTGTGTACAAAATATCCTATAATAGTTTTTATTTTTATTTTTATTAATGCTAAAATGAAAATCTGCAAAGCCGAAACTCTTAATATCTTCTGAACCAGTTGAGCTCATGCTACTTTTTCTTTGGTAATATGTGTGTAAATGTTGCATATTACTGTAATGGTGAACATGTTGCGACTTTTCGTAGAAAGTAATGGACAAAAAGCTTGAGTTGCACAACTACTCTCTAGACTTTGCATGATTTTATTTTTTAAACTGAACTATCCACTAATGTTTTTTCACTTGGTTATTGATTTAATATCTCTTCCATCAGGTCCAGCTATTAGTCAGTGAAGAACCAATCAGAGGTCGGCTTACTGGAGAGATGAAACCATGCGTACCTCAGGTAGGAATTTATTTTTTGCTTAAGGGGGTTTCGCAACCACGTTTGCCTAGGCCAATATTCATAAACCATCACACAGTAGAATTGCTGATCTAAGATCAGTTGTACCTTTTAAAAACATTATAAATGTGATTTTATACGGACAAGAAGGACCTGATCCTAGATCAGTACTCCTACTCTTAGACACTTCATGACTACAGGCCCAGATGTATAGCCATACTGGAAATCCACATTCCAGGACTGGGTGGCTGATATACCATTTGTCAAGTTACTACTTATGTAGAACCATACACACTGGCCAGAACCATACACACTGGCCAGAACCATACACACTGGCAAGAACCACTGGCCAGAACCATACACACTGGCCAGAACCATACAGACTGGCTGTCAGACTTTCTTTTATAAGCCCCAGAGTGTTGTGACAGGACGGTAACCGTGGAGCTCCAGAGTGTTGTGACAGGACGGTAACCGTGGAGCTCCAGAGGGTTGTGACAGGACGGTAACCGTGGAGCTCCAGAGTGTTGTGACAGGACGGTAACCGTGGAGCTCCAGAGGGTCGTGACAGGACGGTAACCGTGGAGCCCCGGTTGTGGGTCGCGGCAGGACGGTAACCGTGGAGCCCCGGTTGTGGGTCGCGGCAGGACGGTAACCGTGGAGCCCCGGTTGTGGGTCTCGGCAGGATGGTAACCGTGGAGCCCCCGGTTGTGGGTCGCGGCAGGACGGTAACCGTGGGGGTGGGTCGCGACGGTAACCGTGGGGGTGGGTGGTAACCGTGGGGGTGGGTCGCGACGGTAAGTGGGGTGGGTCGCCCCGTGGGGGTGGGTCGCGACGTTAACCGTGGGGGTGGGTCGCGACGTTAACCGTGGGGGTGGGTCGCGACGGTAACCGTGGGGGTGGGTCGCGACGGTAACCGTGGGGGTGGGTCGCGACGGTAACCGTGGGGGTGGGTCGCGACGTTAACCGTGGAGCCCCCAGTCGATTGTGAAATAGAACCTGCAGGAAGTGAAGGGCTACTAGGTGATGACATCAGAGCTGAGGTTGAGAAGCTAGTTTTTTGGGGGGGTGGAGATTTTAAATGAGCTCTACTTCAGTCCTTCCCAGTACAGCCAGGTAGATGGTTGTTAGGGGAGGAGTGACCACCCATACTCCTGGCGAGACACAAGCTTTCCTTCCAGCCCTGATCCAATGCTCATTTATACTGTCAATAAAGATCCTGGTCAGCTACTAGTATAAAACTTGAGTGGAGGGAATGTTGAATATATCACGTTGAAATTATAAATGAAGGTTTAGGACAGCAGCTTATTTTTCTTTAGTTATATGTATTACTGATGTATTTTGGAGCTAACGCCTTCCTCAGTGTGTTAAATATACCAATGCAGATTGGTTCTGGTTCTCCTTCCTCAGTGTGTTAAATATACCAATGCAGATTGGTTTTGGTTCTCCTTCCTCAAGGCCTGTTAAATATACCAATGCAGATTGGTTTTGGTTCTCCTTCCTCAGTGTGTTAAATATACCAATGCAGATTGGTTTTGGTTCTCCTTCCTCAGTGTGTTAAATATACCAATGCAGATTGGTTTTGGTTCTCCTTCCTCAGGGCCTGTTAAATATACCAATGCAGATTGGTTTTGGTTCTCCTTCCTCAAGGCCTGTTAAATATACCAATGCAGATTGGTTTTGGTTCTCCTTCCTCAAGGCATGTTAAATATACCAATGCAGATTGGTTTTGGTTCTCCTTCCTCAGTGTGTTAAATATACCAATGCAGATTGGTTTTGGTTCTCCTTCCTCAAGGCCTGTTAAATATACCAATGCAGATTGGTTTTGGTTCTCCTTCCTCAAGGCATGTTAAATATACCAATGCAGATTGGTTTTGGTTCTCCTTCCTCAGTGTGTTAAATATACCAATGCAGATTGGTTTTGGTTCTCCTTCCTCAGTGTGTTAAATATACCAATGCAGATTGGTTTTGGTTCTCCTTCCTCAGGGCCTGTTAAATATACCAATGCAGATTGGTTTTGGTTCTCCTTCCTCAAGGCCTGTTAAATATACCAATGCAGATTGGTTTTGGTTCTCCTTCCTCAGTGTGTTAAATATACCAATGCAGATTGGTTTTGGTTCTCCTTCCTCAAGGCCTGTTAAATATACCAATGCAGATTGGTTTTGGTTCTCCTTCCTCAAGGCCTGTTAAATATACCAATGCAGATTGGTTTTGGTTCTCCTTCCTCAAGGCCTGTTAAATATACCAATGCAGATTGGTTTTGGTTCTCCTTCCTCAAGGCCTGTTAAATATACCAATGCAGATTGGTTTTGGTTCTCCTTCCTCAAGGCCTGTTAAATATACCAATGCAGATTGGTTTTGGTTCTCCTTCCTCAGTGTGTTAAATATACCAATGCAGATTGGTTTTGGTTCTCCTTCCTCAGTGTGTTAAATATACCAATGCAGATTGGTTTTGGTTCTCCTTCCTCAAGGCCTGTTAAATATACCAATGCAGATTGGTTTTGGTTCTCCTTCCTCAGTGTGTTAAATATACCAATGCAGATTGGTTTTGGTTCTCCTTCCTCAAGGCCTGTTAAATATACCAATGCAGATTGATTTTGGTTCTCCTTCCTCAGTGTGTTAAATATACCAATGCAGATTGGTTTTGGTTCTCCTTCCTCAAGGCCTGTTAAATATACCAATGCAGATTGGTTTTGGTTCTTCTTCCTCAGTGTGTTAAATATACCTATGCAGATTGGTTTTGGTTCTCCTTCCTCAGTGTGTTAAATATACCAATGCAGATTGGTTCTTGTAAAAATTAATTCTAAGGTGATTGGTTGTGTTTTCTGTGTTCCCCCTCTGCAGTGAGGTGGTGTAGCAAGGTCCTACAGGACCGAGTCCCGTTAGGCTTCACAGTGAAGGACCGACCCAGTGGAGAGCACCAATCCTGGGGGGAGGGCAGGCTGCCAAGACGACCAGAGAACAGAAGGAGCCTACGAGGGAGCGAGAAGGGTGCCTTGGCACCGGTGGAACAAGAGGGGTGGATTCTAGCTACAGGCTCTGTATGAGGGGGAAAATAGTCTGGATCAAATGACAGGAATGTGGACTATGACACTAGCTGTGAGACTATGACACTAGCTGTGAGACTATGACACTAGCTGTGAGACTATGACACTAGCTGTGAGACTATGACACTAGCTGTGAGACTATGACACTAGCTGTGAGACTATGACACTAGCTGTGAGACTATGACACTAGCTGTGAGACTATGACACTAGCTGTGAGACTATGACACTAGCTGAAGAGACTATGACACTAGCTGTGAGACTATGACACTAGCTGTGAGACTATGACACTAGCTGTGAGACTATGACACTAGCTGTGAGACTATGACACTAGCTGTGAGACTATGACACTAGCTGTGAGACTATGACACTAGCTGTGAGACTATGACACTAGCTGTGAGACTATGACACTAGCTGTGAGACTATGACACTAGCTGTGAGACTATGACACTAGCTGTGAGACTATGACACTAGCTGTGAGACTGTGACACTAGCTGTGAGACTGTGACACTAGCTGTGAGACTGTGACACTAGCTGTGAGACTGTGACACCAGCTGTGAGACTATGACACCAGCTGTGAGACTATGACACCAGCTGTGAGACTATGACACCAGCTGTGAGACTATGACACTAGCTGTGAGACTATGACACCAGCTGTGAGACTATGACACTAGCTGTGAGACTGTGACACTAGCTGTGAGACTATGACACTAGCTGTGAGACTGTGACACTAGCTGTGAGACTGTGACACTAGCTGTGAGACTGTGACACTAGCTGTGAGACTGTGACACTAGCTGTGAGACTGTGACACTAGCTGTGAGACTGTGACACTAGCTGTGAGACTGTGACACTAGCTGTGAGACTGTGACACTAGCTGTGAGACTGTGACACTAGCTGTGAGACTAGCTGTGACACTAGCTGTGAGACTATGACACTAGGCTGTGAGACTAGCTGTGAGACTGACACTAGCCTGTGAGACTGACACTAGCCTGTGAGACTGACACTAGCCTGTGAGACTGACACTAGCCTGTGAGACTGACACTAGCCTGTGAGACTGACACTAGCCTGTGAGACTGACACTAGCCTGTGAGACTGACACTAGCCTGTGAGACTGACACTAGCCTGTGAGACTATGACTAGCCTGTGAGACTATGACTAGCCGCGAGACTGACACTAGCCTGTGAGACTGACACTAGCCTGTGAGACTATGACTAGCCTGTGAGACTATGACTAGCCTGTGAGACTATGACTAGCCGCGAGACTGACACTAGCCGCGAGACTGACACTAGCCGCGAGACTATGACACTAGCCGTGACACTGTGCTAGAAGGCTTTCTATTTGAGGTCTGTCTGTGTGTTTAACTGTGGCGTTGTCATATTGCGCTGCTTCATGTATTGTATATAACTTGTTTTGCTTTTCTAATGTGAACCAACAAAAGTTAGTTTCTAGTAAGTGAATCTATATTGTTATGAAAATACCCACCCAGGCCGTAAGGAGCTGTGACATTTAACAGCTCATGGGTTGTTTTGGGTTGTTTTGTTTGTTTTGAGGGTCTGTGCAAGACAAACTGGATTTTCTGATCACCCTCATAGACATACATTAGTTAACACTGGTTAATGCAGTCTACAGAATGTTCATTATACTCTTTAACAGATACAGCCTGTGTCCCATGTCTTTGTTTCTGTGTCTTCATGGTGAATTATGTTCTGTATCTGTTCTGCTAGAGTCCTCTGCTGCTAGCCACATCGTTCACACACACACACACACACACACACACACACACACACACACACACACACACACCCTGGCATAACCCAGTCTATTTTGCTCTGAGGAGATGAAATGCTAATGTGAAATGCATTTGCATGTACTTTTCCCCCTAAATGTGCAAAGCTTTCGCAACAAATGTTGGCTTGCTCACCTCAGTTTAACGTCCAAGTATCATAATGCTGTGAGGGAAGTGTGTCTGAGAGCGAGAGTGCCAGCATCTGCTCTTCCACTCCTTCCCCCCAACTCCCCCTTGTCTCTCCTCCCCTCCCCTGTCTCTCATCCCCCCACCCTGTCTCTCATCCCCCCATCTATCCTCCCTGTCTCTCCTCCTCCTCCCCCTCTCCCGTCCCCCTGTTTCTCCGCCCCCTCTGTCTCTCCTCCCTCTCCCCCCCCCCCTCCTGTCTCTCCTCCCCCAGCTCCCCCGTCTCTCCTCCCTGTCTCTCCTCCCCCCCCCTGCCCCTCTGTCTCTCCCCTCCCTCCCTCATCCCCCATCTATCCTCCCTCCTCCTCCCCCTCTCCCGTCCCCCCCTCTGTCCTCCTGCTCCCCCCGTCTCTCCTCCCTGTCTCCTCCCCCTCTGTCTCTCCTCCTCCCTCCCCTCCCTCCTGTCTCTCCTCCTCCCCGCCCCCTCTGCAAGACAGTCCCTCCTGACGATCTCACTTGTTGGAAAGGTGACATCCTATGATGCCACTGAGCTCTTCACGAAGGCCATTCTACTGCCAATGTTTGTCTATGGAGATTGCATGGCTGTGTGCTTGATTGTATATACCTGTTAGCAATGGGTGTGGCTGAAGTAGCCAAATCCACTCATTTGAAGGGGTGTCCATGTGCTTTTGGCCATGTAGTGTATTTTTTAAATGATACGAGTTAGTTGTGCCTTTTGTCTTTTCTCCTGTGAGTCCTGCCTTTTCTCCTGTGAGTCCTGCCCTTTTCTCCTGTGAGTCCTGCCCTTTTCTCCTGTGAGTCCTGCCCTTTTCTCCTGTGAGTCCTGCCTTTTCTCCTGTGAGTCCTGCCTTTTCTCCTGTGAGTCCTGCCTTTTCTCCTGTGAGTCCTGCCTTTTCTCCTGTGAGTCCTGCCTTTTTCTCCTGTGAGTCCTGCCTTTTCTCCTGTGAGTCCTGCCCTTTTCTCCTGTGAGTCCTGCCTTTTCTCCTGTGAGTCCTGCCTTTTTCTCCTGTGAGTCCTGCCTTTTTCTCCTGTGAGTCCTGCCTCTTTCTCCTGTGAGTCCTGCCTCTTTCTCCTGTGAGTCCTGCCTCTTTCTCCTGTGAGTCCTGCCTTTTTCTCCTGTGAGTCCTGCCTCTTTCTCCTGTGAGTCCTGCCTCTTTCTCCTGTGAGTCCTGCCTCTTTCTCCTGTGAGTCCTGCCTTTTTCTCCTGTGAGTCCTGCCTTTTTCTCCTGTGAGTCCTGCCTTTTTCTCCTGTGAGTCCTGCCTTTTTCTCCTGTGAGTCCTGCCTTTTTCTCCTGTGAGTCCTGCCTTTTCTCCTGTGAGTCCTGCCTCTTTCTCCTGTGAGTCCTGCCTCTTTCTCCTGTGAGTCCTGCCTCTTTCTCCTGTGAGTCCTGCCTCTTTCTCCTGTGAGTCCTGCCTCTTTCTCCTGTGAGTCCTGCCTCTTTCTCCTGTGAGTCCTGCCTCTTTCTCCTGTGAGTCCTGCCTCTTTCTCCTGTGAGTCCTGCCTCTTTCTCCTGTGAGTCCTGCCTCTTTCTCCTGTGAGTCCTGCCTCTTTCTCCTGTGAGTCCTGCCTCTTTCTCCTGTGAGTCCTGCCTCTTTCTCCTGTGAGTCCTGCCTCTTTCTCCTGTGAGTCCTGCCCTTTTCTCCTGTGAGTCCTGCCCTTTTCTCCTGTGAGTCCTGCCCTTTTCTCCTGTGAGTCCTGCCCTTTTCTCCTGTGAGTCCTGCCCTTTTCTCCTGTGAGTCCTGCCCTTTTCTCCTGTGAGTCCTGCCCTTTTCTCCTGTGAGTCCTGCCCTTTTCTCCTGTGAGTCCTGCCCTTTTCTCCTGTGAGTCCTGCCTTTTTCTCCTGTGAGTCCTGCCTTTTTCTCCTGTGAGTCCTGCCTTTTTCTCCTGTGAGTCCTGCCTTTTTCTCCTGTGAGTCCTGCCTTTACTCATTGCTGTGGGTTGGAGCATTTTCCGTCTTCTCACTTCCTGGTTGTCAGCCAGTAGTGGCACGGCCCCCATGTTTTCACACTCGGACAGGTGCTAATAATTAATAATGGTGGGGGGAGTTTGGAACTAGAGGTGTCTGTGTGGGAAGCGATGGAGACTAGTGGGACTGGGTGATAATAAGGGGGGGGGGTTGGAACTAGAGGTGTCTGTGTGGGAAGCGATGGAGACTAGTGGGACTGGGTGAAAGACATTAACTTCAGAAGGTACGTTAAAGGAAGTGGATGTGATGGTGTGGGGCCAGGTCAACAAGTTGCTCCAAAGTGTCAAATTTCTCAGGGTGAAATAATAAAAGATCTTTTCACCACAAGGACAGAACACACAACCTTCTGATCCAGTGTTATACGCCCATCTGTCACCGTGTGCAAATCCCAAGACTACTTGATTGTAGTAGCGCTCACGGTTGCCCCTAGTGACCGGTTTTGAATGCATTTCCTGACCTCCACCAGACAAGGATAGACATCCAATTTCGAAGTCACTCTTGAGCGATCTGTCTGAGCTCTGTCAGGGTGGAATAGTCCAAGTCTGTCAGGGTGGAATAGTCCAAGTCTGTCTGGGTGGAATAGTCCAACTCTGTCAGGGTGGAATAGTCCAAGTCTGTCAGGGTGGAATAGTCCAAGTCTGTCTGGGTGGAATAGTCCAACTCTGTCAGGGTGGAATAGTCCAAGTCTGTCTGGGTGGAATAGTCCAAGTCTGTCTGGGTAGAATAGTCCAAGTCTGTCAGGGTGGAATAGTCCAAGTCTGTCAGGGTGGAATAGTCCAACTCTGTCAGGGTGGAATAGTCCAAGTCTGTCTGGGTGGAATAGTCCAACTCTGTCTGGGTGGAATAGTCCAACTCTGTCTGGGTGGAATAGTCCAACTCTGTCTGGGTGGAATAGTCCAACTCTGTCTGGGTGGAATAGTCCAACTCTGTCTGGGTGGAATAGTCCAACTCTGTCTGGGTGGAATAGTCCAACTCTGTCTGGGTGGAATAGTCCAACTCTGTCTGGGTGGAATAGTCCAACTCTGTCTGGGTGGAATAGTCCAACTCTGTCTGGGTGGAATAGTCCAACTCTGTCAGGGTGGAATAGACCAACTCTGTCAGGGTGGAATAGACCAACTCTGTCAGGGTGGAATAGACCAACTCTGTCAGGGTGGAATAGACCAACTCTGTCAGGGTGGAATAGTCCAACTCTGTCAGGGTGGAATAGTCCAACTCTGTCAGGGTGGAATAGTCCAACTCTGTCAGGGTGGAATAGTCCAACTCTGTCTGGGTGGAATAGTCCAACTCTGTCTGGGTGGAATAGTCCAACTCTGTCTGGGTGGAATAGTCCAACTCTGTCTGGGTGGAATAGTCCAACTCTGTCTGGGTGGAATAGTCCAACTCTGTCTGGGTGGAATAGTCCAACATTTACATTTTACATTTAAGTCATTTAGCAGACGCTCTTATCCAGAGCGACTTACAAATTGGTGCATTCACCTTATGACATCCAGTGGAACAGTCACTTTACAATAGTGCATCTAAATCTTAAAAGGGGGGGGGGGTGAGAAGGATTACTTATCATTTACATTTAAGTCATTTAGCAGACGCTCTTATCCAGAGCGACTTACAAATTGGTGCATACACCTTATGACAACCAGTGGAACAGCCACTTGCATCTAAATCTTGTTGGGGGGGGGGGTTATAAAGAGGTGGGGTTTCAGGTGTCTCCGGAAGGTGGTGATTGACTCCGCTGTCCTGGCGTCGTGAGGGAGTTTGTTCCACCATTGGGGGGCCAGAGCAGCGAACAGTTTTGACTGGGCTGAGCGGGAACTGTACTTCCTCAGTGGTAGGGAGGCGAGCAGGCCAGAGGTGGATGAACGCAGTGCCCTTGTTTGGGTGTAGGGCCTGATCAGAGCCTGGAGGTACTGAGGTGCCGTTCCCCTCACAGCTCCGTAGGCAAGCACCATGGTCTTGTAGCGGATGCGAGCTTCAACTGGAAGCCAGTGGAGAGAGCGGAGGAACGGGGTGACGTGAGAGAACTTGGGAAGGTTGAACACCAGACGGGCTGCGGCGTTCTGGATGAGTTGTAGGGGTTTAATGGCACAGGCAGGGAGCCCAGCCAACAGCGAGTTGCAGTAATCTAGACGGGAGATGACAAGTGCCTGGATTAGGACCTGCGCCGCTTCCTGTGTGAGGCAGTGTCGTACTCTGCGGATGTTGTAGAGCATGAACCTACAGGAACGGGCCACCGCCTTGATGTTAGTTGAGAACGACAGGGTGTTGTCCAGGATCAGACAGAGTTGGACTATTCCACCCTCTGTCAGGGTGGAATAGTCCAACTCTGTCTGGGTGGGATAGACCAACTCTGTCAGGGTGGAATAGTCCAACTCTGTCAGGGTGGAATAGTCCAACTCTGTCAGGGTGGAATAGTCCAACTCTGTCAGGGTGGAATAGTCCAACTCTGTCAGGGTGGAATAGTCCAACTCTGTCAGGGTGGAATAGTCCAACTCTCTGTCACTCTGTCTGGGTGGAATAGTCCAACTCTGTCTGGGTGGAATAGTCCAACTCTGTCTGGGTGGAATAGTCCAACTCTGTCTGGTTGGAATAGTCCAACTCTGTCTGTCACTCTGTCTGGTGGAATAGTCCAACTCTGTCTGGGTGGAATAGTCCAACTCTGTCAGGGTGGAATAGTCCAACTCTGTCAGGGTGGAATAGACCAACTCTGTCAGGGTGGAATAGACCAACTCTGTCAGGGTGGAATAGACCAACTCTGTCAGGGTGGAATAGACCAACTCTGTCAGGGTGGAATAGTCCAACTCTGTCAGGGTGGAATAGTCCAACTCTGTCAGGGTGGAATAGTCCAACTCTGTCAGGGTGGAATAGTCCAACTCTGTCAGGGTGGAATAGTCCAACTCTGTCAGGGTGGAATAGTCCAACTCTGTCTGGGTGGAATAGTCCAACTCTGTCTGGGCCGGGCATCTGGCTGTGTGCGTTGATCAGTGGTTTGGAGGCCCCGCTCTGAAAGCGCTTCATTGTTGCAGCTTAATTTCAATGAAAGTCACGTTTGCATAAAACAATGCAAAAAAAAAAAAACTCTGTCCGGGTGGAATAGTCCATTATTATAAGCCAGTCTGGGGGTGATTAATGACACTCGTTTCTACTATTAGGAGAAACACTTGGATTATATTAATATCGATATGAAATATATGTATGTAAATAACAAATGTGAATTATTATTCGGCTGTATGGATGAATTAATTCACTTTTTTGGGGGGCCTTTTTTGTCAACAATGTGGCCTCATTAACCTGGGCCAGTCAACCCCCCCCATGTCCTTTGGAACTTCCTGCAGATTTTGGGGGAAGAAACATAGCGAGGATAAGTGTATATATTTTTTATTATGCTCAGCTCACGAGGCCCCTTCATGATGTGAGGCCTGAGGCAATTGCCTGTCTTGCATAATGGTAAGTCTGCCACTGGGGTTGGTGATAGAATGGTGCAATTTATTCCATTAGTCCACATTCACAGCTTGCTATTACACTGAGGAAGAGGACGATGAAGATGTTTCAAAGTCACATCTGTTCAGCTCCTCTTCCTCATGCCTTTTTACTCTAGATAAAAACCTACCCTGATCTAAGCTTGGCGAACCTATTCAAATCCTAACCTAATAATCCCTTGAGGGAGGAAATCACAAAACTGACCTTAGATCAGAGACTAGGACACACCTCATTCTACTCTCTGTTTTAAAAGTTAGCAACAACCTCACCAGAAACTAAAAGCAGCACGACTTCCACCCAAAGTTGTACATGACAGTTGTCTGAATGATGTATTGTATAGAACAGGGAAAAAACAGCACCTTGCCAAGCTACATCTATCAATCATAAACACCATAGATTACATTGGTATCGCTCTTCGCTGTCTCGACGAGAGAATGACCTTAAGCTAATAGTCATCTTTTAATTAGGTAAGTCAAATGGAGGCAATGAAGACGTGGGGTCATCTCTCAACAGTATTCACATAGTCATCTCTCAACAGTATTCACATAGTCATCTCTCAACAGTATTCACATAGTCATCTCTCTACAGGATTCACATAGTCATCTCTCTACAGTATTCACATAGTCATCTCTCTACAGGATTCACATAGTCATCTCTCTACGGTATTCACATAGTCATCTCTCTACGGTATTCACATAGTCATCTCTCTACAGTATTCACATAGTCATCTCTCTACAGTATTCACATAGTCATCTCTCTACAGGATTCACATAGTCATCTCTCAACAGGATTCACATAGTCATCTCTCTACAGGATTCACATAGTCATCTCTCTACAGTATTCACATAGTCATCTCTCAACAGTATTCACATAGTCATCTCTCAACAGTATTCACATAGTCATCTCTCAACAGTATTCGCATAGTCATCTCTCAACAGTATTCGCATAGTCATCTCTCAACGGTATTCACATAGTCATCTCTCTACGGTATTCACACAGTCATCTCTCTACGGTATTCACACAGTCATCTCTCTACGGTATTCACACAGTCATCTCTCTACGGTATTCACATATTCATCTCTACTGTATACACACACAGTGCCTTGCAGAAGTAATCACCCCCTTGGCATTTTTCCTATTTTGTTGCATCACAAACTAATTTAAATAGATTTTTGTTTTGGGGGGGGGGGGGTCATCCATCTAATGGACATACACAAAATAGTCCAAATTGGTGAAGTGAAATGAAAAAATAACTTTTTTCAAAAAAATAAAAAATGTAAAAGTGGTGTGTACATATGTATTCTCCCCTTTGCTATCATCTCTCTACAAAAAAGCCATTGCTTAAAGAAAATAATAAGCAAACGTTTGCTGTTCGCCAAAAGGCATATGGGAGAACGTACTCTGGTTAGATTAGACAAAAATCAAGTTTTTTGCCCGTAAAGGAAAACGCTATGTCTGGCGCAAACCCAACAACTCTCATCACCCCGAGAAAACCATCCCCACAGTGATGCATGATGGTGGCAGCATCATGCTGTGGGGATGTTGTTCATCGGCAGGGAAAATGGTCAGAATTGAAGGAATGATGGATGGCTCTAAATACAGGGAAATTCCTGAGGGAAATCTGTTTCAGTCGTCCAGAGATTTGAGACTGGGACGGAGGTTCACCTTCCAGCAAGACAATGACCCTAAGCATACTGCTAAAACAACACTCAAGTGGTTTAAGGGGAAACATTTAAATGTCTTGGAATGGCCTAGTCAAATCCCAGACCTCAATCCAATTGAGAATCTGTGGTATGACTTAAAGATTACTGTACACCAGCGGAACCCATCCAACTTGAAGGAGCTGGAGCCAGTTTTGCCTTGAAGTGTCTCATAGTAGGAGTGCTGATCTAGGGCAATCATTGCCTTTTAGCTCACAACAAAGAGGATTGCATGACAGAGGGGGTCTGATCCTGTCTGCACTCATAATATTCATAAACCCTTTGGATCCAGGCCTTATCAATGCAGATAGCCCAGTCTGGTAGTAGCCTAGTAGTAGTCTAGTAGTATTCTAGTATCCTGGTAGTAGTCTAATTGTAGCCTAGTAGTCTAGAGGTCTAGTAGTAGCATAGTCTAGTAGTTGCCTAGCAGTAGCATAGTAGTAGTCTAGTAGTAGTCTAGCAGCGCAGTCATAGTCTAGTATCCTAATAGTATAGTAGTAGTCTAGTAGTAATTTAGTTGTAGTCTAGGAGTAGTTTAGTTGTAGTCTAGTGGTAGCCTAGTTTAGTCTAGTTTTAGCCTAATAGTCTAGTAGTAGTCCAGTAGTAGTCTAGTTTTAGCCTAATAGTCTAGTAGTAGTCTGGTAGTAGTCTAGTTTTAGCCTAATAGTCTAGTAGTAGTCTAGTTTTA
Organism: Oncorhynchus keta; assembly: GCF_023373465.1. Lineage (NCBI taxonomy): Eukaryota > Metazoa > Chordata > Actinopteri > Salmoniformes > Salmonidae > Oncorhynchus > Oncorhynchus keta. Next base: position 40,324,198 of record NC_068440.1, on the reverse strand, counting down.
GCCTAATAGTCTAGTAGTAGTCTAGTTTAGTCTAGATTTAGCATAGTAGTCTAGTAGTAGTCTAGTTTTAGCCTATTAGTCTACAAGTAGTCTAGTAGTAGTCTAGAAGTAGTCTAGTAGTAGTACAGTAGTAGTCTAGTAGTAGTCTAGTTTTAGCCTAATAGTCTAGTAGTAGTCTGGTAGTAGTCTAGTTTTAGCCTAATAGTCTAGTAGTAGTCTAGTTTTAGCCTAATAGTCTAGTAGTAGTCTAGTTTAGTCTAGATTTAGCATAGTAGTCTAGTAGTAGTCTAGTTTTAGCCTATTAGTCTACAAGTAGTCTAGTAGTAGTACAGTAGTAGTCTAGTAGTAGTACAGTAGTAGTCTAGTAGTAGGGGAGTTCTAGTAGTGAGGTTGAGCTGGCCCGCCTGAGAGTAGGGGTAGTTCCTAGTAGGGAGGTTGAGCTGGCCCCCTGAGAGTAGGGGTAGTTCCTGGTAGGGAGGTTGAGCTGGCCCCCTGAGAGTAGGGGTAGTTCCTAGTAGTGAGGTTGAGCTGGCCCCCCTGGAGAGTAGGGGTAGTTCCTGGTAGGGAGGTTGAGAGTAGGGGTAGTTCTTGGTAGTGAGGTTGAGAGTAGGGGTAGTTCCTAGTAGGGAGGTTGGGAGTAGGGGTAGTTCCTGGTAGGGAGGTTGAGCTGCCCCCCTGAGAGTAATAGGGGTAGTTCCTGGTAGGGAGGTTGAAGTAGGGGTAGTTCCTAGTAGTGAGGTTGAGCTGCCCCCCTGAGAGTAGGTGTAGTAGGTGTAGTTCCTAGTAGTGAGGTTGAGCTGCCCCCCTGAGCATAGGGGTAGTTCCTGGTAGGGAGGTTGAGAGTAGGGGTAGTTCCTAGTAGTGAGGTTGAGCTGCCCCCCCTGAGAGTAGGGGTAGTTCCTAGTAGTGAGGTTGAGCTGGCCCCCTGAGAGTAGGGGTAGTTCCTAGTAGTGAGGTTGAGCTGCCCCCCTGAGAGTAGGGGTAGTTCCTGGTAGGGAGGTTGAGAGTAGGGGTAGTTCCTAGTAGTGAGGTTGAGCTGCCCCCCTGAGAGTAGGGGTAGTTCCTAGTAGGGAGGTTGAGCTGGCCCCCCTGAGAGTAGGGGTAGTTCCTAGTAGTGAGGTTGAGCTGCCCCCCCTGAGAGTAGGGGTAGTTCCTAGTAGGGAGGTTGAGCTGGCCCCCCTGAGAGTAGGGGTAGTTCCTAGTAGTGAGGTTGAGCTGGCCCCCCTGAGGGGAGGGGTAGTTCCTGGTAGGGAGGTTGAGAGTAGGGGTAGTTCCTGGTAGGGAGGTTGAGAGTAGGGGTAGTTCCTAGTAGGGAGGTTGAGCTGGCCCCCCTGAGAGTAGGGGTAGTTCCTAGTAGTGAGGTTGAGCTGGCCCCCCTGAGAGTAGGGGTAGTTTCTGGTAGTGAGGTTGAGGGTAGGGGGAGTTCCTAGTAGTGAGGTTGAGCTGGCCCCCCTGAGAGTAGGGGTAGTTCCTGGTAGTGAGGTTGAGGGTAGGGGGAGTTCCTAGTAGGGAGGTTGAGCTGGCCCCCCTGAGAGTAGGGGTAGTTCCTGGTAGGGAGGTTGAGCTGGCCCCCCTGAGAGTAGGGGTAGTTCCTGGTAGGGAGGTTGAGCTGCCCCCCCTGAGAGTAGGGGTAGTTCCTGGTAGTGAGGTTGAGCTGGCCCCCCTGAGAGTAGGGGTAGTTCCTAGTAGTGGGGTTGAGGGTAGGGGTAGTTCCTAGTAGTGGGGTTGAGGGTAGGGTAGTTCTCCTCTCCTCTCTCCTCTCTCCTCTCTCCTCTCTCCCTCTCCTCTCCCTTTCTTCTCCTATCCTCTCTCCCTTCCTCTCGTGTCAAGTCTCGTCTCGTCTTCCTTCCTTCTGTAGACAGAGAGAGAGATGTAGACAGGAGAAGAGATTTAGACAGAGAGAGAGATGTAGACAGAGTACAAGAGAGATGTAGACAGAGAGAGAGAGATGTCCAACCCAGACAGAGAGAGAGAGACGTCAGATACAGAGAGGAGAGACGTAGACAGAGAGAGAGACGTAGACAGAGAGAGAGATGTAGACAGAGAGAGAGAGATGTAGACAGAGAGAGAGACGTAGACAGAGAGAGACATTTACAGACAGAGAGAGAGACGTAGACAGAGAGAGAGATGTAGACAGAGAGATGTAGACAGAGAGAGAGAGATAGACAGAGAGAGATGTAGACAGAGAGAGAGATGTAGACAGAGAGAGAGATGTAGACAGAGAGAGAGACGTGGACAGAGAGAGAGACGTGGACAGAGAGAGAGACGTAGACAGAGAGAGAGACGTAGACAGAAAGAGAGACGTAGACAGAGAGATGTAGACAGAGCGAGAGATGTAGAGAGAGAGATGTAGACAGAGCGAGAGATGTAGACAGAGAGAGAGATGTAGACAGAAAGAGAGATGTAGAGAGATATGTAGACAGAGAGAGAGATGTGGACAGAGAGAGATGTGGACAGAGAGAGATGTGGACAGAGAGAGATGTAAGACAGAGAGAGAGATGTAAGACAGAGAGAGAGATGTAGACAGAGAGAGAGATGTAGACAGAGAGAGAGATGTAGACAGAAAGAGAGATGTAGACAGAAAGAGAGATGTAGACAGAGAGATGTAGACAGAGAGAGAGAGACGTAGACAGAGAGAGATATGTAGAGAGATGTAGACAGAGAGAGAGATGTAGACAGAGAGAGAGATGTAGACAGAGAGAGAGATGTAGACAGAAAGAGAGATGTAGACAGAGAGATGTAGACAGAGAGAGATGTAGACAGAGAGAGATGTAGACAGAGAGAGAGATGTAGACAGAGAGAGAGAGATGTAGTCAGAGAGAGAGAGATGTAGTCAGAGAGAGAGATGTAGACAGAGAGAGAGATGTAAGACAGACAGAGAGAGAGATGTAGACAGAGAGATGTAGACAGAGAGAGATGTAGACAGAGAGACGTGGACAGAGAGAGAGACGTGGACAGAGAGAGAGACGTAGACAGAAAGAGAGATGTAGACAGAGAGATGTAGACAGAGAGAGAGATGTAGACAGAGAGAGATATGTAGAGAGATGTAGACAGAGAGAGAGATGTAGACAGAGAGAGAGATGTAGACAGAAAGAGAGATGTAGACAGAGAGAGAGATGTAGACAGAGAGAGATGTAGACAGAGAGAGAGATGTAGACAGAGAGAGATGTAGACAGAGAGAGATAGACAGAGAGAGAGATGTAGACAGAGAGATGTAGACAGAGAGATGTAGACAGAGAGAGAGATGTAGACAGAGAGAGATGTAGACAGAGAGAGAGAGATGTAAGACAGAGAGAGATGTAGACAGAGAGAGAGATGTAGACAGAGAGAGAGAGATGTAGACAGAAGAGAGAGATGTGGACAGAGAGAGAGATGTAGACAGAGAGAGAGATGTAGACAGAGAGAGATGTAGACAGAGAGAGATGTAGACAGAGAGAGATGTAGACAGAGAGAGAGAGATGTAGACAGAGAGAGATGTAGACAGAGAGAGAGATGTAGACAGAGAGAGAGATGTAGACAGAGAGAGATGTAGACAGAGAGATGTAGACAGAGATGTAGACAGAGGTTGAGACAGAGAGAGAGATGTATACAGAGAGATGTAGACAGAGAGATGTAGACAGAGAGAGATGTAGACAGAAAGAGAGAGATGTAGACAGAGAGAGAGATGTAGACAGAGAGAGAGATGTAGACAGGAGAGATGTAGACAGAGAGAGATGTAGACAGAGAGGAGATGTAGACAGAGAGAGAGAGATGTAGACAGAGAGAGAGAGATACAGAGAGAGGATGTAGACAGAGAGATGTAGACAGAGAGATGTAGACTAGTAGAGATGTAGACAGAGAGATGTAGACAGAGAGAGATGTAGAGAGAGATGTAGACAGAGAGAGATGTAGAGATGAGAGATGTAGACAGAAAGAGAGTAGATGTAGACAGAAAGAGAGAGATGTAGACAGAAAGAGAGAGGATGTAGACAGAAAGAGAGAGAGATGTAGACAGAGAGAGATGTAGACAGAGAGAGATGTAGACAGAGACAGAGATGTAGACAGAGGAGATGTAGACAGAGAGAGATGTAGACAGAGAGAGATGTAGACAGAGAGAGAGATGTAGACAGAGAGAGAGAGATGTAGACAGAGAGAGAGATGTAGACAGAGAGAGAGATGTAGACAGAGAGAGAGATGTAGACAGAGAGAGATGTAGACAGAGAGAGAGAGATGTAGACAGAGAGAGAGAGATGTAGACAGAGAGAGAGATGTAGACAGAGAGATGTAGACAGAAAGAGATGTAGACAGAGAGAGAGATGTAGACAGAGAGAGAGATGTAGACAGAGAGAGAGATGTAGACAGAGAGAGATGTAGACAGAGAGAGAGATGTAGACAGAGAGAGAGATGTAGACAGAGTGAGAGAGATGTAGAGAGATGTAGACAGAGAGAGAGATGTAGACAGAGATGTAGACAGAAGAGAGATGTAGACAGAAAGAGAGATGTAGACAGAGAGAGATGTAGACAGAGAGAGAGATGTAGACAGAGAGAGGATGTAGACAGAGAGAGAGATGTAGACAGAGGAGAGAGATGTAGACAGAAAGAGAGATGTAGACAGAGAGAGATGTAGACAGAGAGAGAGATGTAGACAGAGAGAGATGTAGACAGAGAGAGAGATGTAGACAGAGAGAGAGATGTAGACAGAGAGAGAGATGTAGACAGAAAGAGAGATGTAGTAGAGATGTAGACAGAGACAGAGATGTAGACAGAAGAGAGATGTAGACAGAGACAGAGATGTAGACAGAGAGAGAGATGTAGACAGAGAGAGAGATGTAGACAGAGAGAGATGTAGACAGAGAGAGAGAGATGTAAGACAGAGAGAGAGATGTAGACAGAGAGAGATGTAGACAGAGAGATGTAAGACAGAGAGAGAGATGTAGACAGAGAGAGATGTTGACAGAGAGAGATGTAGACAGAAAGAGAGATGTAGACAGAGAGAGAGATGTAGACAGAGAGAGAGATGTAGACAGAAAGAGAGAGAGAGATGTATACAGAGAGAGAGAGATGTAGACAGAGAGAGAGAGATGTAGACAGAGAGAGAGATGTAGACAGAGAGAGAGAGATGTAGTCAGAGAGAGAGAGATGTAGACAGAGAGAGATGTATACAGAGAGAGAGAGATGTAGACAGAGAGAGAGATGTAGACAGAGAGAGAGAGATGTAGACAGAGAGAGAGAGATGTAGACAGAGAGAGAGATGTAAGACAGAGAGATGTAAGACAGAGAGAGATGTAAGACAGAGAGAGATGTAAGACAGAGAGAGAGATGTTGACAGAGAGAGAGATGTAGACAGAAGAGAGATGTAGACAGAGAGAGAGATGTAGACAGAGAGAGAGATGTAGACAGAGAGAGAGATGTAGACAGAGAGAGATGTATACAGAGAGAGAGATGTAGACAGAGAGAGAGATGTAGACAGAGAGAGAGAGATGTAGACAGACAGAGAGAGATGTAGACAGAGAGAGATGTAGACAGAGAGAGAGATGTAGACAGAGAGAGAGATGAGAGAGATGTAGACAGAGAGAGAGATGTAGACAGAGAGAGAGATGTAGACAGAGAGAGAGATGTAGACAGAGAGATGTAAGACAGAGAGAGAGATGTAGACAGAAAGAGAGAGATGTTGACAGAGAGAGATGTTGACAGAGAGAGATGTAGACAGAAAGAGAGATGTAGACAGAGAGAGAGATTTAGACAGAGAGAGAGATGTAGACAGAAAGAAGAGAGATGTATACAGAGAGAGAGAGATGTAGACAGAGAGAGAGATGTAGACAGAGAGAGATGTAGACAGAGAGAGAGAGATGTAGTCAGAGAGAGAGAGATGTAGACAGAGAGATGTATACAGAGAGAGAGATGTAGACAGAGAGAGATGTAGACAGAGAGAGAGAGATGTAGACAGAGAGATGAGACAGAGAGAGAGACAGAGAGAGATGTAAGACAGAGAGATGTAAGACAGAGAGAGATGTAAGACAGAGAGAGATGTTGACAGAGAGAGATGTAGACAGAGAAGAGAGATGTAGACAGAGAGAGAGATGTAGACAGAGAAGAGATGTAGACAGAGAGATGTAGACAGAGAGAGATGTAGACAGAGAAAGATGTAGACAGAGAGAGATGTAGACAGAGAGAGAGAGTAGAGAGAGAGATGTAGACAGAGAGAGAGATGTAGACAGAGAGAGAGATGTAGACAGAGAGAGAGATGTAGACAGAGAGAGATGTAGACAGAGAGAGAGATGTAGACAGAGAGAGAGATGTGGACAGAGAGATAGATGTAGACAGAGAGAGAGATGTAGACAGAGAGAGAGATGTAGACAGAGAGAGAGAGATGAGACAGAGAGAGAGAGATGTAGACAGAGAGAGAGATGTAGACAGAGAGAGATGTAGACAGAGATGAGACAGAGAGTAGAGAGTAGAGAGAGAGAGAGATGTGGACAGAGAGAGAGATGTAGAGAGAGAGAGAGAGAGATGTAGACAGAAAGAGAGAGAGATGTAGACAGAGAGAGAGAAGACAGAGAGAGAGAGATGTAGACAGAGAGAGAGATGTAAGACAGAGAGAGATGTAGACAGAGAGAGAGTAGAGAGAGAGAGAGATGAGAGAGAGAGAGAGATGTAGACAGAGAGAGAGAGATGTAGACAGAGAGAGAGATGTAGACAGAGAGAGAGATGTAGACAGAGAGAGAGAGAGATGTAGACAGAGAGAGAGATGTAGACAGAGAGAGAGATGTAGACAGAGAGAGAGATGTAGACAGAGAGAGAGATGTAGACAGAGAGATGTAGACAGAGAGAGAGATGTAGACAGAGAGAGAGAGATGTAGACAGAGAGAGAGATGTAGACAGAAAGAGAGATGTAGACAGAGAGAGAGATGTAGACAGAGAGAGAGATGTAGACAGATGTAGACAGACAGAGAGAGAGATGTAGACAGAGAGAGAGATGTAGACAGAGAGAGAGATGTAGACAGAGAGAGAGATGTAGACAGAGAGATGAGAGATGTAGACAGAGAGAGAGATGTAGACAGAGAGAGATGTAGACAGAGACAGAGATGTAGACAGAAAGAGAGATGTAGACAGAAAGAGAGATGTAGACAGAGAGAGATGTAGACAGAGAGAGAGATGTAGACAGAGAGAGAGATGTAGACAGAGAGAGAGAGAGAGATGTAAGACAGAGAGAGAGATGTAGACAGAGAGAGAGAGATGTAGACAGAGAGAGATGTAGACAGAGAGAGATGTAGACAGAGAGAGAGATGTAGACAGAGAGAGATGTAGACAGAGAGATGTTGACAGAGAGAGATGTAGACAGAAAGAGAGATGTAGACAGAGAGAGAGAGATGTAGACAGAGAGAGAGATGTAGACAGAGATGTAAGACAGAGATGAGAGAGAGAGATGTAGACAGAAAGAGAGATGTAGACAGAGAGAGAGATGTAAGACAGAGAGAGATGTAAGACAGAGAGAGATGTTGACAGAGAGAGATGTAGACAGAAGAGAGATGTAGACAGAGAGAGAGATGTAGACAGAAGAGAGAGATGTAGACAGAGAGAGATGTAGACAGAGAGAGATGTATACAGAGAGAGAGAGATGTAGACAGAGAGAGAGATGTAGACAGAGAGAGAGATGTAAGACAGAGAGAGAGATGTTGACAGAGAGAGATGTAGACAGAAAGAGAGATGTAGACAGAGAGAGAGATGTAGACAGAAGAGATGTAGATGTAGACAGAGATGTAGACAGAGAGAGAGATGTATACAGAGAGAGAGAGATAGACAGAAAGAGAGATAGACAGAGAGAGAGATGTAGAGAGAGAGAGATGTAGACAGAGAGAGAGAGATGTAGACAGAGAGAGAGATGTAGACAGAGAGAGAGAGATAAGACAGAGAGAGAGAGATGTAAGACAGAGAGAGAGAGATGTAGACAGAGAGAGAGAGATGTAGACAGAGAGAGATGTAGACAGAGAGATGTAAGACAGAGAGAGAGATGTAGACAGAAGAGAGATGTTGACAGAGAGAGATGTTGACAGAGAGAGATGTAGACAGAAAGAGAGATGTAGACAGAAAGAGAGATTTAGACAGAGAGAGAGATGTAGACAGAAAGAAGAGAGAGAGAGATGTATACAGAGAGAGAGAGATGTACAGAGAGAGAGAGATGTAGACAGAGAGAGAGATGTAGTCAGAGAGAGAGATGAGACAGAGAGAGATGTACAGAGAGAGAGAGATGTAGACAGAGAGAGAGATGTAGACAGAGAGAGAGATGTAGTCAGAGAGAGATGTAAGACAGAGAGATGTAAGACAGAGAGATGTAAGACAGAGAGAGATGTTGACAGAGAGAGATGTAGACAGAAAGAGAGATGTAGACAGAGAGAGAGATGTAGACAGAAAGAGAGAGAGATGTAGACAGAGAGAGATGTAGACAGAGAGAGATGTAGACAGAGAGAGATGTAGACAGAGAGAGAGACAGACAGAGAGAGAGATGTAGACAGAGAGAGAGAGATGTAGACAGAGAGAGAGATGTAAGAGACAGAGAGAGAGATGTAGACAGAGAGAGAGATGTAGACAGAGAGAGAGATGTAGACAGAGAGAGATGTGGACAGAGAGAGAGATGTAGACAGAGAGAGATGTAGACAGAGAGAGAGATGTAGACAGAGAGAGATGTAGAGAGTAGAGAGAGATGAGACAGAGAGAGAGATGAGACAGAGAGAGAGATGTAAGACAGACAGAGAGATGTAGACAGAGAGAGAGATGTAGACAGAGAGAGAGAGATGTAGACAGAGAGAGATGTAGACAGAGAGAGATGAGAGAGAGAGAGAGAGAGAGAGAGATGAGACAGAGAGAGATGTTGACAGAGAGAGAGATGTAGACAGAGAGAGAGATGTAGACAGAGAGAGAGATGTAGACAGAGAGAGATGTAGACAGAGAGAGATGTAGACAGAGAGAGAGTAGACAGAGAGAGAGATGTAGACAGAGAGAGAGATGTAGACAGAGAGAGAGATGTAGACAGAGAGAGAGATGTAGACAGAGAGAGAGATGTAGACAGAGAGAGAGATGTAGACAGAGAGAGAGATGTAGACAGAGAGAGAGAGATGTAGACAGAGAGAGAGATGTAGACAGAGAGAGATGTAGACAGAGAGAGAGATGTAGACAGAGAGAGAGATGTAGACAGAGAGAGAGATGTAGACAGAGAGAGAGATGTAGACAGAGAGAGATGTAGACAGAGAGATGTAGACAGAGAGAGAGATGTAGACAGAGAGAGAGATGTAGACAGAGAGAGATGTAGACAGAGAGAGAGATGAGAGAGATGTAGACAGAGAGAGATGTAGACAGAGAGAGAGATGTAGACAGAGACAGAGATGTAGACAGAAGAGAGATGTAGACAGAAGAGAGATGTAGACAGAGAGAGATGTAGACAGAGAGAGATGTAGACAGAGAGAGAGATGTAGACAGAGAGAGAGAGATGTAAGACAGAGAGAGAGATGTAGACAGAGAGAGAGAGAGAGAGATGTAGACAGAGAGAGATGTAGACAGAGAGATGTAAGACAGAGAGAGAGATGTAGACAGAAGAGAGATGTAGACAGAGAGAGATGTTGACAGAGAGAGATGTAGACAGAAAGAGAGATGTAGACAGAAAGAGAGATGTAGACAGAGAGAGATGTAGACAGAAGAGAGAGAGAGATGTATACAGAGAGAGAGATGTATACAGAGAGAGAGATGTAGACAGAGAGAGAGATGTAGACAGAGAGAGAGATGTAGTCAGAGAGAGAGAGAGATGTAGACAGAGAGAGATGTATACAGAGAGAGAGAGATGTATACAGAGAGAGAGACACACAGAGAGAGATGTAGACAGAGAGAGAGATGTAGAGACAGAGAGAGAGAGATGTAGAGAGAGAGAGAGATGTAAGACAGAGAGATGTAAGACAGAGAGAGAGATGTAAGACAGAGAGAGAGATGTAAGACAGAGAGAGATGTTGACAGAGAGAGATGTAGACAGAAAGAGAGATGTAGACAGAGAGAGATGTAGACAGAGAGAGATGTAAGACAGAGAGAGATGTAGAGAGATGTAGACAGAGAGATGTAGACAGAGAGAGAGATGTAGACAGAGAGAGAGATGTAGACAGAGAGAGATGTAGACAGAGAGAGATGTATACAGAGAGAGAGATGTAGACAGAGAGAGAGATGTAGACAGAGAGAGATGAGATGATGTAGACAGAGAGAGAGATGTAGACAGAGAGAGAGATGTAAGAGAGAGAGATGTAAGACAGAGAGAGAGAGATGTAAGACAGAGAGAGAGATGTAGAGAGAGAGAGAGATGTAGACAGAGAGAGATGTAGACAGAGAGATGTAAGACAGAGAGAGAGATGTAGACAGAAAGAGAGATGTTGACAGAGAGAGATGTTGACAGAGAGAGATGTAGACAGAAGAGAGATGTAGACAGAAAGAGAGATTTAGACAGAGAGAGAGATGTAGACAGAGAGAGAGAGATGTATACAGAGATGAGAGAGAGATGTAGACAGAGAGAGAGAGATGTAGACAGAGAGAGAGAGAGATGTAGACAGAGAGAGAGATGTAGACAGAGAGAGATGTAGACAGAGAGAGAGATGTAGACAGAGAGAGATGTAGACAGAGAGAGAGAGAGAGACAGAGAGAGATGTAGACAGAGAGAGATGTAGACAGAGAGATGTAAGACAGAGAGATGTAAGACAGAGAGAGATGTTGACAGAGAGAGATGTAGACAGAAGAGAGATGACAGAGAGAGATGAGACAGAAGAGAGATGTAGACAGAGAGAGATGTAGACAGAGAGAGATGTAGACAGAGAGATGTAGACAGAGAGAGAGAGATGTAGACAGAGAGAGATGTAGACAGAGAGAGATGTAGACAGAGAGAGAGATGTAGACAGAGAGAGAGATGTAGACAGAGAGAGATGTAGACAGAGAGAGATGTAGACAGAGAGAGAGATGTAGACAGAGAGAGATGTAGACAGACAGAGAGAGAGAGAGATGTAGACAGAGAGAGAGAGAGAGATGTAGACAGAGAGAGAGATGTAGACAGAGAGAGATGTAGACAGAGAGAGAGATGTAGACAGAGAGAGAGATGTAGACAGAGAGAGAGATGTAGACAGAGAGAGAGATGTAGACAGAGAGAGAGATGTAGAGAGAGAGAGAGATGTAGACAGAGAGTAGAGAGATGTAGACAGAGATGAGAGAGAGAGATGTAGACAGAGAGAGAGATGACAGAGAGAGATGTAGACAGAGAGAGATGTAGACAGAGAGAGAGAGATGTAGACAGAGAGAGATGTAGACAGAGAGAGAGATGTAAGACAGAGAGAGAGAGATGTAGACAGAGAGAGAGAGATGTAGACAGAGAGAGAGATGTAGAAGAGAGAGAGAGAGATGTAGACAGAGAGAGAGATGTAGACAGACAGAGAGAGACAGAGAGATGTAGACAGAGAGAGAGATGTAGACAGAGAGAGAGAGAGAGATGTAGACAGAGAGAGAGATGTAGACAGAGAGAGAGAGATGTAGACAGAGAGAGAGAGATGTAGACAGAGAGAGAGATGTAGACAGACAGAGAGAGATGTAGACAGAGAGAGATGTAGAGAGAGAGAGAGATGTAGACAGAGAGAGAGATGTAGACAGAGAGAGAGAGATGTAGACAGAGAGAGAGAGATGTAGTCAGAGAGAGATGTAAGACAGAGAGATGTAAGACAGAGAGAGAGATGTAGAGAGAGAGAGAGATGAGACAGAGAGAGTAGACAGAAAGAGAGATGTAGACAGAGAGAGAGATGTAGACACAGAGAGAGAGATGTAGACAGAGAGATGAGACAGAGAGAGAGAGAGAGATGTAGACAGAGAGAGAGATGTAGACAGAGAGAGAGATGTAGACAGAGAGAGAGAGATGTAGTCAGAGAGAGAGAGATGTAGACAGAGAGAGATGTAAGACAGAGAGAGATGTAGACAGAGAGAGAGATGTAGACAGAGAGAGAGATGTAGAGAGAGAGAGATGTGGACAGAGAGAGATGTAGACAGAGAGAGAGATGTAGACAGAGAGATGTAGACAGAGAGAGAGAGAGAGAGTAGACAGAGAGAGATGTAGACAGAGAGAGAGAGAGAGAGATGTAGACAGAGAGAGAGATGTAGACAGAGAGAGAGAGAGATGTAGACAGAGAGAGAGATGTAGACAGAGAGAGATGTAGACAGAGAGATGTAGACAGAGAGAGAGATGTAGACAGAGAGAGAGATGTAGACAGATGTAGAGAGATGAGACAGAGAGAGAGATGTAGACAGAGAGAGAGATGTAAGACAGAGAGAGAGAGATGTAGACAGAGAGAGAGAGATGTAGACAGAGAGAGATGTAGACAGAGAGAGAGATGTAGACAGAGAGAGAGAGAGAGAGAGAGAGAGAGAGATGTAGAGAGAGAGAGAGATGTAGAGAGAGAGAGAGACAGAGAGATGTAAGACAGACAGAGAGAGAGAGATGAGAGAGAGAGAGAGAGAGAGAGAGAGAGAGAGAGAGAGAGAGAGAGAGAGATGTAGAAAACACAGCAGCTGCTCTCCTCTGCTCACTCTCCTCTCTGATCCCATCCCCCTCCTCTCTCCCGTCTCTTCAGCAGCCTCTCAGCATGTGACAGGCTCCAGTTCTCTAGTTTCATCCCTCTCTGAAAGCCCCGGTACGAGATGCAATGAGTGTTAGTAAGCCCACGCGCACGGACAATACAGCATCATAAATGAATCATTCCTATCTTGTCTCACTACAGAGCTATGAAGGGGAGAGGAACGCAGAGAGAGAGAGAAATAGGAGGGAGAGAGAGAGGGAATAGAAATTAAAATCAAATCAAAGTTCATTGGTCCCGAGAGAGAGAGGACAGAAGAGTGTTCAAAGACAGACAGGGAGAGAGAGAAGTGTGTTAAAAGACAGACAGGGAGAGAGAGAAGTGTGTTAAAAGACAGACAGGGAGAGAGAGAAGAGTGTTCAAAGACAGACAGGGAGAGAGAGAGAGAAGTGTTCAAAGACAGACAGGGAGATAGAGAGAAGTGTGTTAAAAGACAGACAGGGAGAGAGAGAAGAGTGTTAAAAGACAGACAGGGAGAGAGAGAGAGAGAAGTGTTCAAAGACAGACAGGGAGATAGAGAGAAGTGTGTTAAAAGACAGACAGGGAGAGAGAGAAGAGTGTTCAAAGACAGACAGGGAGAGAGAGAGAGAAGTGTTCAAAGACAGACAGGGAGATAGAGAGAAGTGTGTTCAAAGACAGACAGGAAGAGAGAGAAGAGTGTTAAAAGACAGACAGGGAGAGAGAGAGAGAAGTGTTCAAAGACAGACAGGGAGATAGAGAGAAGTGTGTTCAAAGACAGACAGGGAGAGAGAGAAGAGTGTTCAAAGACAGACAGGGAGAGAGAGAGAGAAGTGTTCAAAGACAGACAGGGAGATAGAGAGAAGTGTGTTAAAAGACAGACAGGGAGAGAGAGAAGAGTGTTCAAAGACAGACAGGGAGAGAAGAGTGTTCAAAGACAGACAGGGAGAGAAGAGTGTTCATAGACAGACAGGGAGAGAGAGAGAAGTGTTCATAGACAGACAGGGAGAGAGAGAAGTGTTCATAGACAGACAGGGAGAGAGAGAGAAGTGTTCAAAGACAGACAGGGAGAGAGAGAAGTGTTCAAAGACAGACAGGGAGAGAGAGAGAAGTGTTCATAGACAGACAGGGAGAGAGAGAGAGAAGTGTTCAAAGACAGACAGGGAGAGAGAGAGAAGTGTTCAAAGACAGACAGGGAGAGAGAGAAGTGTTCATAGACAGACAGGGAGAGAGAGAGAAGTGTTCAAAGAGACAGGGAGAGAGAGAGAAGTGTTCATAGACAGACAGGGAGAGAGAGAGAGAAGTGTTCAAAGACAGACAGGGAGAGAGAGAGAAGTGTTCAAAGACAGACAGGGAGAGAGAGAAGTGTTCATAGACAGACAGGGAGAGAGAGAGAAGTGTTCAAAGAGACAGGGAGAGAGAGAGAAGTGTTCATAGACAGACAGGGAGAGAGAGAGAGAAGTGTTCATAGACAGACAGGGAGAGAGAGAGAAGAGTGTTCAAAGACAGACAGGGAGAGAGAGAGAAGAGTGTTCAAAGACAGACAGGGAGAGAGAGAGAAGAGTGTTCAAAGACAGACAGGGAGAGAGAGAGAAGTGTTCATAGACAGACAGGGAGAGAGAGAGAGAAGTGTTCATAGACAGACAGGGAGAGAGAGAGAGAAGTGTTAAAAGACAGACAGGGAGAGAGAGAAGAGTGTTCAAAGACAGACAGGGAGAGAGAGAGAAGTGTTCAAAGACAGACAGGGAGAGAGAGAGAAGTGTTCATAGACAGACAGGGAGAGAGAGAGAGAAGTGTTCAAAGACAGACAGGGAGATAGAGAGAAGTGTGTTAAAAGACAGACAGGGAGAGAGAGAAGAGTGTTCAAAGACAGACAGGGAGAGAGAGAGAGAAGTGTTCAAAGACAGACAGGGAGATAGAGAGAAGTGTGTTCAAAGACAGACAGGGAGAGAGAGAGAGAAGTGTTCAAAGACAGACAGGGAGAGAGAGAAGAGTGTTAAAAGACAGACAGGGAGAGAGAGAGAGAAGTGTTAAAAGACAGACAGGGAGAGAGAGAAGAGTGTTCAAAGACAGACAGGGAGAGAGAGAAGAGTGTTCAAAGACAGACAGGGAGAGAGAGAGAGAAGTGTTCAAAGACAGACAGGGAGAGAGAGAAGAGTGTTAAAAGACAGACAGGGAGAGAGAGAGAGAAGTGTTCAAAGACAGACAGGGAGATAGAGAGAAGTGTGTTCAAAGACAGACAGGGAGAGAGAGAAGAGTGTTCAAAGACAGACAGGGAGAGAAGAGTGTTCAAAGACAGACAGGGAGAGAAGAGTGTTCATAGACAGACAGGGAGAGAGAGAGAAGAGTGTTCAAAGAAAGACAGGGAGATAGAGAGAAGTGTGTTAAAAGACAGACAGGGAGAGAAGAGTGTTCAAAGACAGACAGGGAGAGAAGAGTGTTCATAGACAGACAGGGAGAGAGAGAGAAGTGTTCATAGACAGACAGGGAGAGAGAGAAGTGTTCATAGACAGACAGGGAGAGAGAGAGAAGTGTTCAAAGACAGACAGGGAGAGAGAGAAGTGTTCAAAGACAGACAGGGAGAGAGAGAGAAGTGTTCATAGACAGACAGGGAGAGAGAGAGAGAAGTGTTCAAAGACAGACAGGGAGAGAGAGAGAAGTGTTCAAAGAGAGACAGGGAGAGAGAGAAGTGTTCATAGACAGACAGGGAGAGAGAGAGAAGTGTTCAAAGAGACAGGGAGAGAGAGAGAAGTGTTCATAGACAGACAGGGAGAGAGAGAGAGAAGTGTTCAAAGACAGACAGGGAGAGAGAGAGAAGTGTTCAAAGACAGACAGGGAGAGAGAGAAGTGTTCATAGACAGACAGGGAGAGAGAGAGAAGTGTTCAAAGAGACAGGGAGAGAGAGAGAAGTGTTCATAGACAGACAGGGAGAGAGAGAGAGAAGTGTTCATAGACAGACAGGGAGAGAGAGAGAAGAGTGTTCAAAGACAGACAGGGAGAGAGAGAGAAGAGTGTTCAAAGACAGACAGGGAGAGAGAGAGAAGTGTTCATAGACAGACAGGGAGAGAGAGAGAGAAGTGTTCATAGACAGACAGGGAGAGAGAGAGAAGTGTGTTAAAAGACAGACAGGGAGAGAGAGAAGAGTGTTCAAAGACAGACAGGGAGAGAGAGAGAGAAGTGTTCAAAGACAGACAGGGAGAGAGAGAAGTGTGTTCAAAGACAGACAGGGAGAGAGAGAAGAGTGTTCAAAGACAGACAGGGAGAGAGAGAGAGAAGTGTTCAAAGACAGACAGGGAGAGAGAGAAGAGTGTTAAAAGACAGACAGGGAGAGAGAGAGAGAAGTGTTCAAAGACAGACAGGGAGATAGAGAGAAGTGTGTTCAAAGACAGACAGGGAGAGAGAGAAGAGTGTTCAAAGACAGACAGGGAGAGAGAGAGAAGTGTTCAAAGACAGACAGGGAGATAGAGAGAAGTGTGTTAAAAGACAGACAGGGAGAGAGAGAAGAGTGTTCAAAGACAGACAGGGAGAGAAGAGTGTTCAAAGACAGACAGGGAGAGAAGAGTGTTCATAGACAGACAGGGAGAGAGAGAGAAGTGTTCATAGACAGACAGGGAGAGAGAGAAGTGTTCATAGACAGACAGGGAGAGAGAGAGAAGTGTTCAAAGACAGACAGGGAGAGAGAGAAGTGTTCAAAGACAGACAGGGAGATAGAGAGAAGTGTGTTAAAAGACAGACAGGGAGAGAGAGAGAGAAGTGTTCAAAGACAGACAGGAGAGAGAGAGAAGTGTTCAAAGACAGACAGGGAGAGAGAGAGAAGAGTGTTCAAAGACAGACAGGAGAGAGAGAGAAGTGTTCATAGACAGACAGGGAGAGAGAGAGAAGTGTTCATAGACAGACAGGAGAGAGAGAGAAGTGTGTTAAAAGACAGACAGGGAGAGAGAGAAAGTGTTCAAAGACAGACAGGAGAGAGAGAGAGAAGTGTTCAAAGACAGACAGGGAGAGAGAGAAGTGTGTTCAAAGACAGACAGGGAGAGAGATAAGAGTGTTCAAAGACAGACAGGAGAGAGAGAGAAGTGTTCAAAGACAGACAGGGAGAGAGAGAAGAGTGTTAAAGACAGACAGGGAGAGAGAGAGAAGTGTTCAAAGACAGACAGGGAGATAGAGAGAAGTGTGTTCAAAGACAGACAGGGAGAGAGAGAAGTGTTCATAGACAGACAGGGAGAGAGAGAGAAGTGTTCAAAGAGACAGGAGAGAGAGAGAAGTGTTCATAGACAGACAGGGGAGAGAGAGAAGTGTTCAAAGACAGACAGGAGAGAGAGAGAGAAGTGTTCAAAGACAGACAGGGAGAGAGAGAAGTGTTCAAAGACAGACAGGGAGAGAGAGAGAAGTGTTCAAAGAGACAGGGAGAGAGAGAGAAGTGTTCATAGACAGACAGGGGGAGAGAGAGAGAGAAGTGTTCATAGACAGACAGGGAGAGAGAGAGAAGAGTGTTCAAAGACAGACAGGGAGAGAGAGAGAAGAGTGTTCAAAGACAGACAGGAGAGAGAGAGAAGAGTGTTCAAAGACAGACAGGGAGAGAGAGAGAAGTGTTCATAGACAGACAGGGAGAGAGAGAGAGAAGTGTTCATAGACAGACAGGGAGAGAGAGAGAGAAGTGTTAAAAGACAGACAGGGAGAGAGAGAAGAGTGTTCAAAGACAGACAGGGAGAGAGAGAGAAGTGTTCAAAGACAGACAGGGAGAGAGAGAGAAGTGTTCATAGACAGACAGGGAGAGAAAGAGAGAAGTGTTCAAAGACAGACAGGGAGATAGAGAGATGTGTGTTAAAAGACAGACAGGGAGAGAGAGAAGTGTTCAAAGACAGACAGGGAGAGAGAGAGAGAAGTGTTCAAAGACAGACAGGAGATAGAGAGAAGTGTGTTCAAAGACAGACAGGGAGAGAGAGAAGTGTTCAAAGACAGACAGGGAGAGAGAGAAGAGTGTTAAAAGACAGACAGGGAGAGAGAGAGAGAAGTGTTAAAAGACAGACAGGGAGAGAGAGAACAGTGTTCAAAGACAGACAGGGAGAGAGAGAAGAGTGTTCAAAGACAGACAGGGAGAGAGAGAGAGAAGTGTTCAAAGACAGACAGGGAGAGAGAGAAGAGTGTTAAAAGACAGACAGGGAGAGAGAGAGAGAAGTGTTCAAAGACAGACAGGGAGATAGAGAGAAGTGTGTTCAAAGACAGACAGGGAGAGAGAGAGTGTTCAAAGACAGACAGGGAGAGAGAGAGAGAAGTGTTCAAAGACAGACAGGGAGATAGAGAGAAGTGTGTTAAAAGACAGACAGGGAGAGAGAGAAGAGTGTTCAAAGACAGACAGGGAGAGAAGAGTGTTCAAAGACAGACAGGGAGAGAGAGAGAAGAGTGTTCAAAGAAAGACAGGGAGATAGAGAGAAGTGTGTTAAAAGACAGACAGGGAGAGAGAGAAGAGTGTTCAAAGACAGACAGGGAGAGAAGAGTGTTCAAAGACAGACAGGGAGAGAAGAGTGTTCATAGACAGACAGGGAGAGAGAGAAGTGTTCATAGACAGACAGGGAGAGAGAGAGAAGTGTTCAAAGACAGACAGGGAGAGAGAGAAGTGTTCAAAGACAGACAGGGAGAGAGAGAGAAGTGTTCATAGACAGACAGGGAGAGAGAGAGAGAAGTGTTCAAAGACAGACAGGGAGAGAGAGAGAAGTGTTCAAAGAGAGACAGGGAGAGAGAGAAGTGTTCATAGACAGACAGGGAGAGAGAGAGAGAAGTGTTCAAAGAGACAGGGAGAGAGAGAGAAGTGTTCAAAGAGACAGGGAGAGAGAGAGAAGTGTTCATAGACAGACAGGGAGAGAGAGAGAAGTGTTCATAGACAGACAGGGAGAGAGAGAGAGAAGTGTTCATAGACAGACAGGGAGAGAGAGAGAAGAGTGTTCAAAGACAGACAGGGAGAGAGAGAGAAGAGTGTTCAAAGACAGACAGGGAGAGAGAGAGAAGAGTGTTCAAAGACAGACAGGGAGAGAGAGAGAAGTGTTCATAGACAGACAGGGAGAGAGAGAGAGAAGTGTTCATAGACAGACAGGGAGAGAGAGAGAGAAGTGTTCAAAGACAGACAGGGAGAGAGAGAGAAGTGTTCAAAGACAGACAGGGAGAGAGAGAGAGAAGTGTTCAAAGACAGACAGGGAGAGAGAGAGAGAGAAGTGTTCAAAGACAGACAGGGAGAGAGAGAGAAGTGTTCATAGACAGACAGGGAGAGAGAGAGAGAGAGAAGTGTTCAAAGACAGACAGGAGAGAGAGAGAGAGAAGTGTTCAAAGACAGACAGGAGAGAGAGAGAGAAGTGTTCAAAGACAGACAGGGAGAGAGAGAGAAGAGTGTTCAAAGACAGACAGGGAGAGAGAGAGAAGTGTTCAAAGACAGACAGGGAGAGAGAGAGAAGAGTGTTCAAACACAGACAGGGAGAGAGAAGTGTTCAAAGACAGACAGGGAGAGAGAGAGAAGAGTGTTCAAAGAGACAGGGAGAGAGAGAGAAGTGTGTTCATAGACAGACAGGGAGAGAGAAGTGTTCAAAGACAGACAGGGAGAGAGAGAGAAGAGTGTTCAAAGACAGACAGGGAGAGAGAAGTGTTCAAAGACAGACAGGGAGAGAGAGAAGAGTGTTCAAAGAGACAGGGAGAGAGAGAGAAGAGTGTTCATAGACAGACAGGGAGAGAGAAGTGTTCAAAGACAGACAGGAGAGAGAGAGAAGTGTGTTCAAAGACAGACAGGGAGAGAGAAGTGTTCAAAGACAGACAGGGAGAGAGAGAGAAGTGTGTTCATAGACAGACAGGGAGAGAGAAGTGTTCATAGACAGACAGGGAGAGAGAGAGAAGTGTGTTCATAGACAGACAGGGAGAGAGAAGTGTTCATAGACAGACAGGGAGAGAGAGAGAAGAGTGTTCAAAGACAGACAGGGAGAGAGAGAGAAGAGTGTTCAAAGACAGAATTGCAGTTATCACAGGTGCAACAGTGCAGTAATATCTAGCAATAAAAAAATATATATATATATTATAAAACGCAAATAATCCAGAGAAATCAGGCAGGGTACTGGTAGGACGACCGGCTACATTTACATTTTACATTTAAGTCATTTAGCAGACGCTCTTATCCAGAGCGACTTACAAATTGGTGCATTCACCTTATGACATCCAGTGGAACAGCCACTTTACAATAGTGCATCTAAATCTTAAAAGGGGGGTGAGAAGGATTACTTATCCTATCCTAGGTATTCCTAAAAGAGGTGGGGTTTCAGGTGTCTCCGGAAGGTGGTGATTGACTCCGCTGTCCTGGCGTCGTGAGGGAGTTTGTTCCACCATTGGGGGGCCAGAGCAGCGAACAGTTTTGACTGGGCTGAGCGGGAACTGTACTTCCCCAGTGGTAGGGAGGCGAGCAGGCCAGAGGTGGATGAACGCAGTGCCCTTGTTTGGGTGTAGGGCCTGATCAGAGCCTGGAGGTACTGAGGTGCCGTTCCCCTCACAGCTCCGTAGGCAAGCACCATGGTCTTGTAGCGGATGCGAGCTTCAACTGGAAGCCAGTGGAGAGAGCGGAGGAGCGGGGTGACGTGAGAGAACTTGGGAAGGTTGAACACCAGACGGGCTGCGGCGTTCTGGATGAGTTGTAGGGGTTTAATGGCACAGGCAGGAGCCCAGCCAACAGCGAGTTGCAGTAATCCAGACGGGAGATGACAAGTGCCTGGATTAGGACCTGCGCCGCTTCCTGTGTGAGGCAGGGTCGTACTCTGCGGATGTTGTAGAGCATGAACCTACAGGAACGGGCCACCGCCTTGATGTTAGTTGAGAACGACAGGGTGTTGTCCAGGATCACGCCAAGGTTCTTAGCGCTCTGGGAGGAGGACACAATGGAGTTGTCAACCGTGATGGCGAGATCATGGAACGGGCAGTCCTTCCCCGGGAGGAAGAGCAGCTCCGTCTTGCCGAGGTTCAGCTTGAGGTGGTGATCCGTCATCCACACTGATATGTCTGCCAGACATGCAGAGATGCGATTCGCCACCTGGTCATCAGAAGGGGGAAAGGAGAAGATTAATTGTGTGTCGTCTGCATAGCAATGATAGGAGAGACCATGTGAGGTTATGACAGAGCCAAGTGACTTGGTGTATAGCGAGAATAGGAGAGGGCCTAGAACAGAGCCCTGGGGGACACCAGTGGTGTCTAGCGCGTGGTGAGGAGACAGATTCTCGCCACGCCACCTGGTAGGAGCGACCTGTCAGGTAGGACGCAATCCAAGCGTGGGCCGCGCCGGAGATGCCCAACTCGGAGAGGGTGGAGAGGAGGATCTGATGGTTCACAGTATCGAAGGCAGCCGATAGGTCTAGAAGGATGAGAGCAGAGGAGAGAGAGTTAGCTTTAGCAGTGCGGAGCGCCTCCGTGATACAGAGAAGAGCAGTCTCAGTTGAATGACGAGTCTTGAAACCTGACTGATTTGGATCAAGGTCATTCTGAGAGAGATAGCGGGAGAGCTGGCCAAGGACGGCACGTTCAAGAGTTTTGGAGAGAAAAGAAAGAAGGGATACTGGTCTGTAGTTGTTGACATCGGAGGGATTGAGTGTAGGTTTTTTCAGAAGGGGTGCAACTCTCGCTCTCTTGAAGACGGAAGGGACGTAGCCAGCGGTCAGGGATGAGTTGATGAGCGAGGTGAGGTAAGGGAGAAGGTCTCCGGAAATGGTCTGGAGAAGAGAGGAGGGGATAGGGTCAAGCGGGCAGGTTGTTGGGCGGCCGGCCGTCACAAGACGCGAGATTTCATCTGGAGAGAGAGGGGAGAAAGAGGTCAGAGCACAGGGTAGGGCAGTGTGAGCAGAACCAGCGGTGTCGTTTGACTTAGCAAACGAGGATCGGATGTCGTCGACCTTCTTTTCAAAATGGTTGACGAAGTCATCTGCAGAGAGGGAGGAGGGGGAGGGGGAGGAGGATTCAGGAGGGAGGAGAAGGTGGCAAAGAGCTTCCTAGGGTTAGAGGCAGATGCTTGGAATTTAGAGTGGTAGAAAGTGGCTTTAGCAGCAGAGACAGAGGAGGAAAATGTAGAGAGGAGGGAGTGAAAGGATGCCAGGTCCGCAGGGAGGCGAGTTTTCCTCCATTTCCGCTCGGCTGCCCGGAGCCCTGTTCTGTGAGCTCGCAATGAGTCGTCGAGCCACGGAGCGGGAGGGGAGGACCGAGCCGGCCTGGAGGATAGGGGACATAGAGAGTCAAAGGATGCAGAAAGGGAGGAGAGGAGGGTTGAGGAGGCAGAATCAGGAGATAGGTTGGAGAAGGTTTGAGCAGAGGGAAGAGATGATAGGATGGAAGAGGAGAGAGTAGCGGGGGAGAGAGAGCGAAGGTTGGGACGGCGCGATACCATCCGAGTAGGGGCAGTGTGGGAAGTGTTGGATGAGAGCGAGAGGGAAAAGGATACAAGGTAGTGGTCGGAGACTTGGAGGGAGTTGCAATGAGGTTAGTGGAAGAACAGCATCTAGTAAAGATGAGGTCGAGCGTATTGCCTGCCTTGTGAGTAGGGGGAAGGTGAGAGGGTGAGGTCAAAAGAGGAGAGGAGTGGAAAGAAGGAGGCAGAGAGGAATGAGTCAAAGGTAGACGTGGGGAGGTTAAAGTCGCCCAGAACTGTGAGAGGTGAGCCGTCCTCAGGAAAGGAGCTTATCAAGGCATCAAGCTCATTGATGAACTCTCCGAGGGAACCTGGAGGGCGATAAATGATAAGGATGTTAAGCTTGAAAGGGCTGGTAACTGTGACAGCATGGAATTCAAAGGAGGCGATAGACAGATGGGTAAGGGGAGAAAGAGAGAATGACCACTTGGGAGAGATGAGGATCCCGGTGCCACCACCCCGCTGACCAGAAGCTCTCGGGGTCTGCGAGAACACGTGGGCGGACGAGGAGAGAGCAGTAGGAGTAGCAGTGTTATCTGTGGTGATCCATGTTTCCGTCAGTGCCAAGAAGTCGAGGGACTGGAGGGAGGCATAGGCTGAGATGAACTCTGCCTTGTTGGCCGCAGATCGGCAGTTCCAGAGGCTACCGGAGACCTGGAACTCCACGTGGGTCGTGCGCGCTGGGACCACCAGATTAGGGTGGCCGCGGCCACGCGGTGTGGAGCGTTTGTATGGTCTGTGCAGACAGGAGAGAACAGGGATAGACAAACACATAGTTGACAGGCTACAGAAGAGGCTACGCTAATGCAAGGAGATTGGAATGACAAGTGGACTACACGTCTCGAATGTTCAGAAAGTTAAGCTTACGTAGCAAGAATCTTATTGACTAAAATGATTAAAATGATACAGTACTGCTGAAGTAGGCTAGCTGGCAGTGGCTGCGTTGTTGACACTACACTAATCAAGTCGTTCCGTTGAGTGTAATAGTTTCTACAGTGCAGCTATTCGGGGGCTAGCTGGCTAGCTAGCAGTGTTGATTACGTTACGTTGCGTTAAAAGAACGACAATAGCTGGCTAGCTAACCTAGAAAATCGCTCTAGACTACACAATTATCTTTGATACAAAGACGGCTATGTAGCTAGCTATGTAGCTAGCTACGATCAAGCAAATCAAACCGTTGTGCTGTAATGAAATGAAATGAAAATGTGATACTACCTGTGGAGCGAAGCGGAATGCGACCGGGTTGTTGAGTGGGAAGTTATATTCGGTAGACGTTGGCTAGCTGTTAGCTAGCTAGCAGTGTCTCCTACGTTAAGGACGACAAATAGCTGGCTAGCTAACCTCGGTAAATTAAGATAATCACTCTGACTACACACTCTAAACTACACAATTATCTTTGATACGAGGACAGCAAAGACAACTATGTAGCTAGCTAACACTACACTAATCAAGTCGTTCAGTTGAGTGTAATAGTTTCTACAGTGCTGCTATTCGGTAGACCGTGGACGTTAGCTAGCTGGCTAGCTGCTGGGCAGTAGACTACGTTAGGACGACGAAATACGATAATTACGCAATTATCTTTGATACAAAGACGGCTATGTAGCTAGCTAAGAAGAAATTGCTAAGATTAGACAAATCAAACCGTTGTACTATAATGAAATGTAATGAAAAGTAATGAAAAGTAATACTACCTGCGGACCGAAGTGAGAATGCGACCGCTCGCTCCAACCCGGAAGTAGTATATGACTGTGTGGCTTGAAGACAGAAGCTGTTTCTCAGTCTCTCTGATGTACCTGTACTGTCTCTGCCTTCTAGATGGTAGCAGGGTGAACAGGCCGGACAGCGACAGGGGGGCGTGCTCTCTGTTTCCTGAAATCCACGATCAGCTCCTTGGTTTTGTTGACGTTGAGAGAGAAGTTGGGTTTCCTGGCAGCACTTCACGAGGGGCCCTCACCTCCTCCCTGGAGGCGGTCTCATCATTGTTGGTAGCCACTCTTGTGTCTTCAGTAAACTTGATGAATGAGTTGGAGACGTGCAATCAGGGAGATGAATGGGGAGTACAGGAGGGGGCTGAGCACACCCCTGTGGCACGATGGTGTTGAAGGCTGAGCTGTAGCTAATGAACAGCATTCTTACACAGGTATTCCTCTTGTCCAGATGGGATAGGGCAGTGTGACGGCGATTGTGTCTATCTGTCTTACATCTCTCTCTCTGTCTTACATCTCTCTCTCACTGTCTACATCTCTCTCTCTGTCTACATCTCTCTCTCTGTCTACATCTCTCTCTCTGTCTTACATCTCTCTCTCTGTCTTACATCTCTCTCTCTGTCAACATCGCTCTCTCTGTCTACATCGCTCTCTCTGTCTTACATCTCTCTCTCTGTCTTACATCTCTCTGTCTTACATCTCTCTCTCTGTCTACCTCTCTCTCTCTGTCTACATCTCTCTCTCTGTCTACATCTCTGTCTTACTCTCTCTGTCTACATCTCTCTGTCTCTGTCTGTCAACATCTCTCTCTCATCTCTCTCTGTCTGTCTCTACATCTCTCTCTCTGTCTACATCTCTCTCTCTGTCTACATCTGTCTTACTCTCTCTGTCTACATCTCTCTCTGTCTACATCTCTCTCTGTCTACATCTCTCTCTGTCTACTCTCTCTCTGTCAACATCTCTCTCTCTGTCAACATCTCTCTCTCTGTCAACATCGCTCTCTCTGTCTACATCGCTCTCTCTGTCTTACATCGCTCTCTCTGTCAACATCGCTCTCTCTGTCTACATCTCTCTCTCTGTCTACATCTCTCTCTCTGTCAACATCTCTCTCTCTGGCTACATCTCTCTCTCTCTGTCAACATCTCTCTCTCTGTCAACATCGCTCTCTCTGTCTGTCTACATCTCTCTCTGTCTACATCTCTCTCTGTCTACATCTCTCTGTCTACATCTCTCTCTGTCTACATCTCTCTCTGTCTTACATCTCTCTCTCTGTCTACATCGCTCTCTCTGTCTACATCGCTCTCTCTGTCTACATCTCTCTGTCTACATCGCTCTCTCTGTCTACATCGCTCTCTCTGTCTACATCTCTCTCTCTGTCTACATCTCTCTCTGTCTTACATCTCTCTCTCTGTCTACATTGGATCTATCGGGGCGGTATGCGAATTGTAGTGGGTCTAGGGTGTCGGGTAAGGTGGCGGTGATATGATCCTTAACTAACTTCTCAAAGCACTTCATGATGACAGACGTGAGCGCTATGTGGTGGTAGTCATTTAGTTCAGTTACCTTCTGCTTTCATGGGTACAGGAACAACGGTGGACATTTTGAAGCAAGTGGGTACAACAGACTGGGACGGGGAGAGATTGAATATGTCCGTAAACAGCCAGCTGGTCTGCACATGCTCTGAGGACACGGCTTGTGATGCCGTATGACCATCTATTGACTCAGTCACACATTAAGGACCATCACTGTCCTGTCCTTAATTCTCAGTCATATATCAAGGACCATCACTGTCCTGGACTAGACAGGGGGGGACTAGAAGGGGATAGGGGACTAGATAGGGGACTAGACAGGGGTTTAGACAGGGGACTAGATAGGGGTTTAGACAGGGGCTAGATAGGGGTTTAGACAGGGGTTTAGATAGGGGGCTAGACAGGGTGCTAGACAGGGTGCTAGATCCAGGGGTTTAGACAGGGGGGGGGCTAGATAGGGGTTTAGACAGGGGGCTAGATAGGGGTTTAGACAGGGGCTAGACAGGGGTGCTAGACAGACAGGGTGCTAGATAGACAGGGGGCTAGACAGGGAGCTAGGGGTTTAGACAGGGGGCTAGATAGGGGTTTAGACAGGGGGGGGGCTAGATAGGGGTTTAGACAGGGGCTAGACAGGGGTTAGACAGAGACAGGGGACTAGACAGGGGTTTAGACAGGGGTTTAGACAGGGGACTAGATAGGGGACTAGATAGGGGACTAGACAGGGGACTAGACAGGGGACTAGACAGGGGACTAGACAGGGGACTAGACAGGGGACTAGACAGGGGACTAGATAGGGGACTAGACAGGGGACTAGACAGGGGACTAGATAGGGGACTAGACAGGGGACTAGATAGGGGACTAGACAGGGGACTAGATAGGGGACTAGACAGGGGACTAGACAGGGGACTAGATAGGGGACTAGACAGGGGACTAGATAGGGGGTTTAGACAGGGGGCTAGATAGGGGTTTAGACAGGGGGGCTAGATAGGGGTTTAGACAGGGGGACTAGATAGGGGTTTAGACAGGGGGACTAGATAGGGGTTTAGACAGGGGGGACTAGATAGGGGACTAGACAGGGGACTAGATAGGGGACTAGACAGGGGACTAGACAGGGGACTAGACAGGGGACTAGATAGGGGACTAGATAGGGGACTAGACAGGGACTAGACGGGGGGGGGCAAGACAGGGGGACAAGACAGGGGGGGTTTAGACAGGGGACAAGACAGGGGTTTAGACAGGGGTTTAGATAGGAGGCTAGACAGGGGTTTAGACAGAGGGCTAGATCCAGGGGTTTAGACTAGACGGGGGGGTTAGACAGGGGTTTAGACAGGGGGCAGGATCCAGGGGGCTAGATAGGGGCTAGATAGACAGAGGGCCAGGGGGGGGCTAGACAGGGGGCTAGACAGGGGGCTAGACAGGGGGCTAGACAGGGGGCTAGACAGGGGAGCTGGACAGGGGCTAGACAGGGAGCTAGACAGGGGTTTAGACAGAGGGCTAGATCCAGGGGTTTAGACTGGGGTTAGATTAGTTTAGACAGGGGCTAGATCCAGGGGGCTAGACAGGGGGCTAGACAGGGGGCTAGACAGGGGGCTAGACAGGGGTTTAGACAGGGGGCAGCAGACTGGGGGAGCTGGACAGAACAGCTCAAGGACAGAACTAGGGGCTGCCGTGAGGTGTTGCTTTATCTGCTTTTTGAAACCAGGTTTGGTTTGAGCATTATGAGATGGGGAAGTTTTGGCTCTATATATTTTATTATTTGTTCTGGATCCCCATTAGCTGTTGCAAAAGCAGCAGTTACTCTTCCTGGGGTTCACACAGAACATGATACAGAACATTAATAGACAAGAACAGCTCCAAGGACAGAACTAGACAGAGGCTCCATCTCTTTGCCGTGACAGACCTCTCTCCATCTTCCGGACAGACCTCTCTCCATCTCTTTTATCTGCTCTTTTGAAACCAGGTTTGCTGTTTATTTGACCTCTCTCCATCTCTTTACTCCGGACAGACCTCTCTCCATCTCTTTACTCCGGACAGACCTCTCTCCATCTCTTTACTCCGGACAGACCTCTCTCCATATGAGATGGAAGGAAGTCTCTTTACATCTCTTTACTCCGGACAGACCTCTCTCCATCTCTTTACTCCGGACAGACCTCTCTCCATCTCTTTACTCCGGACAGACCTCTCTCCATCTCTTTACTCCGGACAGACCTCTCTCCATCTCTTTACTCCGGACAGACCTCTCTCCATCTCTTTACTCCGGACAGACCTCTCTCCATCTCTTTACTCCGGACAGACCTCTCTCCATCTCTTTACTCCGGACAGACCTCTCTTGGTCTTTACAACCATTCAATCTATATGCTTTGGCCATGACAGTTTACAATCGAAGGTAACGCCAAGTAATTTAGTTTCCTCAACTTGTTCAACAGCCACACCATTCCATACCAGATTCAGCTGAGGTCTAGAACTTCAGGAATGATTTGTACCAAATACAATGCTCTTAGTTTTAGAGATGTTCAAGGACCAGTTTATTACTGGCCACCCATTCCAAAACTGCAACTCTTTGTTAAGGGTTTCAGTGACTTCATTAGCTGTGGCTGCTGAGTGGTGTGTTGCTGAATTATCAGCATACATGGACAGACATGCTTTGTTTAATGCCAGTGGCAGGCCATTGGTAAAAAATAGAAAAGAGTAGAGGGCCTAGAGAGCTGCCCTGTGGTACACCATACTTTACTTGTTTGACATTAGAGAAGCTTCCACTAAAGAAAACCCTTTGAGTTCTATAGCTCTGAATCCATAATATGGCTGGTTGAAAAACCATCACACATAAGTTTTCTCAACAACAGGTTATGGTCAATAATATCAAAGGCTGCACTGAAATATATCAGTGCAGCTCCTACAGTCTTCTTCATATGAATTTATTTAAACCAATCGTCAGTCATTTGTGTCAGTGCAGTACATGTCGAGTACCCTTCTCTACAAGCATGCTGAAAGTCAGTTGTTCATTTGTTTACAGAGAAATAGCATTGTATTTGGTTAAACACATTTTTTCCCAACAATTTGCTGAGAGCTGTTAGGTCTGCTGGTAGAACCAGTAAAATCCGCTTCTTGGGTCTGGGTCTTTTTATACAATTGCTCACCATTCGTTGTTGGCATTTCCTGCTTAAGTTTGCCCACTTTGCCAATGAAGTAATCATTAAAATAATTGGCAACATCAAATGGTTTTGTGATGAACAAGCCATCTGATTCGATGAAAGATGGAGTCAAATTTGTCTTTCTGCCCATAATTTAATTTAAATTAATTATTAATTAATAATTTAATTTAACGTACGGCCAATGTTCACAAAAGCCAATCGGCAAAAAAACAAGAATTCTATAATAATAAATAATATAAATAATATCTAACAAAAAATATATATTCTCCAATCAAGAATAGATTACTTGAAATGAAATACTGTACAGTTCCTGCATCAAGCCAGTTCCCGTGTCTAGCTAGGGCTCCTCCCCCCGAAGGCACAACTTCCTGCCTTTTTATCTTATCACTAAAAAAACACTTGCCACTGTACAATGAATGGGCAAGAGGGGGAGCTAAACATCCAAGTTGTACTAATAACAAAGGAAAATGTCTCAATCATATTTCACGTGCAGAACAGCTGGCAGGCATATTCACGGTCATTTTCAATCTCTCCTTGTCCCAGTCTGTAATCCCCACGAGTTTTAAGATGACCACGATCATCATAAGAACTCTAAGGCTTCATGCCACAGTGATTACCATCCTGTAGCCCTCACTTCTGTGATCATGAAGTGTTGAGAGAGAGAGCATTCAATAATATTGAAACTGGCATTCACGGACCTGCTGTTAGAGTCAGACATAACCCTTCATGTATAACTGGTATGAATCACTGCATATCTCCGTGAAAGAGATCTGTCGTTAATATCCCTCTTTATAAAGCCAGGCCATGAACGTGGCTCATTGAAGTCTTCATCCTCCTGTTCTGTCGCGTCTTTCTGTGCTGTTCAGTGTTCAGAGGATTTCAGTTGTTCAGCTGTCATGTTGAGTTGTCGTCCTTCACCGGGTGCTAATGAAATACTTTCCCACTGTGTCTGATGTGGAGAGGCCCAGACGGCATCGAGAGCTGGCTGAGGAACACCCACACACACACTGAGCAAGCGCATACACACACACACACACATACACACACACATACACATACACATACACATACACATACACATACACATACACATACACATAAACACACACACACACACACTGAGCAAACACACACACACACACGCACACACACACACACACACACACACACACACACACACACACACACACACACACACACACACACACACACACACACACACACACACACACACACACACACAACACACTCCTCTTTTTCTCATTACCCACATCTTCTGAGGCGGCTGGCACACATCACACATACACACACAGTGTTGGACTAGTAACACGGAAGGTTGCACAGAACGAACACCCACAGCTGAACAAGGTAAACATCATTGTCTTTCTGCCACTGAACATTGGTTAGAGTGTTAACCGGAAGGTTGCCTAGATCCCGAGCTGACAAGGTAAACATCTGTTTCTGCCACTGAACCAGTTAACCCTCTGTTCCTAGACCAGTTAACCCACTGTTCCTAGACCAGTTAACCCACTGTTCCTAGACCAGTTAACCCACTGTTCCTAGACCAGTTAACCCACTGTTCCTAGACCAGTTAACCCACTGTTCCTAGACCAGTTAACCCACTGTTCCTAGACCAGTTAACTCACTGTTCCTAGACCAGTTAACCCACTGTTCCTAGACCAGTTAACCCACTGTTCCTAGACCAGTTAACCCACTGTTCCTAGACCAGTTAACCCACTGTTCCTAGACCAGTTAACTCACTGTTCCTAGACCAGTTAACCCACTGTTCCTAGACCAGTTAACCCACTGTTCCTAGACCAGTTAACCCACTGTTCCTAGACCAGTTAACCCACTGTTCCTAGACCAGTTAACCCACTGTTCCCCGGTAGACCGTCATTGTAAATAATAATGAGTTATTTTAACTGACTTGCCTAGTTCAATAAATAAAGAGACCTCATGAACACAGGTAGGTTCAGATGATTCGGAGCAGGAAACAGGAAACTGGAAACAGGAAACAATGAACCAGGAAAAACACTCGGTCGCCGAACTCCAGTCTCAACGTCATATAAAATGCATTTATTGTGTTAATCAGGTTTATAATTGTATAAGGTTGTTTTGTATATACAGTAGGCCTCTGTGTAAATAGTTCCGTGTTAAGATTAATCAAGGTACGTGACACAAAATATGTCTGTAATAGTGATTGAATAAGGCGCTTGTGTTTAAGTGTTCATTTCAAGTGAAAAGTTGAATTTGTTACAAGGCGCTAATTAAAACTTGCTTGTGAATTTTCTCTATTTTCCAGTTTACGTAATGGAAGTTGTGTGAAAGAACGCCTGGAGTGAAACAGTTAGAAATGTGTCCCAAATGACACCCTATTCCCTACATAGTGCACTACTTTAGACCAGAGCCCTATAGAACCCTATTCCCTACACAGTGCACTACTTTAGACCAGAGCCCTATAGAACCCTATTCCCTGCATAGTGCACTACTTTATACCAGAACCCTATTCCCTACATAGTGCACTACTTTAGACCAGAACCCTATGGAACCCTATTCCCTATATAGTGCACTACTTTAGACCAGAACCATATAGAACCCTATTCCCTGTATAGTGCACTACTTTAGACCAGAGCCCTATAGAACCCTGTTCCCTATATAGTGCACTACTTTAGACCAGAACCCTACAGAACCCTGTTCCCTATATAGTGCACTACTTTAGACCAGAACCCTACAGAACCCTATTCCCTATATAGTGCACTACTTTAGACCAGAACCCTATTCCCTGTATAGTGCACTACTTTAGACCAGAGCCCTACAGAACCCTATTCCCTATATAGTGCACTACTTTAGACCAGAGCCCTACAGAACCCTATTCCCTATATAGTGCACTACTTTAGACCAGAACCCTATTCCCTATATAGTCCACTACTTTAGACCAGAGCCCTACAGAACCCTATTCCCTATATAGTGCACTACTTTAGACCAGAACCCTATTCCCTATATAGTCCACTACTTTAGACCAGAGCCCTACAGAACCCTATTCCCTATATAGTGCACTACTTTAGACCAGAACCCTATGGAACCCTATTCCCTATATAGTGCACTACTTTAGACCAGAGCCCTACAGAACCCTATTCCCTATATAGTGCACTACTTTAGACCAGAACCCTATGGAACCCTATTCCCTATATAGTGCACTACTTTAGACCAGAACCTTATGGAACCCTATTCCCTATATAGTGCACTACTTTAGACCAGAACCATATGGAACCCTGTTCCCTGTATAGTGCACTACTTTAGACCAGAACCCTATAGAACCCTGTTCCCTATATAGTGCACTACTTTAGACCAGAACCCTATGGAACCCTATTCCCTATATAGTGCACTACTTTAGACCAGAACCCTATGGAACCCTGTTCCCTATATAGTGCACTACTTTAGACCAGAACCATATGGAACCCTGTTCCCTATATAGTGCACTACTTTAGACCAGAACCCTATGGAACCCTATTCCCTATATAGTGCACTACTTTAGACCAGAACCCTATGGAACCCTGTTCCCTATATAGTGCACTACTTTAGACCAGAACCCTATAGAACCCTGTTCCCTATATAGTGCACTACTTTAGACCAGAACCCTATAGAACCCTATTCCCTGTATAGTGCACTACTTTAGACCAGAACTCTATAGAACCCTGTTCCCTATATAGTGCACTACTTTAGACCAGAGCCCTACAGAACCCTATTCCCTATATAGTGCTCTACTTTAGACCAGAACCATATGGAACCCTATTCCCTATATAGTGCACTACTATAGACCAGAACCCTATTCCCTATATAGTCCACTACTTTAGACCAGAACCCTATAGAACCCTGTTCCCTGTATAGTGCACTACTTTAGACCAGAACCCTATAGAACCCTATTCCCTGTATAGTCCACTACTTTAGACCAGAGCACTTGGGTACCATGAGAATGTCAATTTAGAATGGAATTTTCATTTCTACTTTATTACGGGAAGTCACAATGTAATAAACTAGCTCGTCAGTTAACAGCCTCATAAAACTATAATACATTATAACACACACACACACACGATAAAGTCACCAAATTATTAACAACACAGAGCTTTTCTTTATTCTCCCTCCATCTCTCTCTCTCTTCCCCTCTACTTCCTCGTTCCCTCTATCCATTGCTTGTCATCCCTCTACTCCCATTGCTTTCCCCAAAAGCTGTATCCCATCTAGACAAAACCTCCTCTCCTTCACTTCTCTGTCTCACTCCCTGCATCCTTGTTTTATTTTAGGAGTTGGGCTCGAACTCAGGGATGTGTGTGTGTGTTCAGGCTGGGTGGTGAGGAGTGTATGGAGGATGTGTGTGTGTGTTTTCAGGCTGGGTGGTGAGGAGTGTATGGAGGATGTGTGTGTGTGTGTTTTCAGGCTGGGTGGTGAGGTGTGTGTGTGTGTGTGTGTGTGTGTGTGTGTGTGTGTGTGTGTGTGTGTGTGTGTGTGTGTGTGTGTGTGTGTGTGTGTGTGTGTGTGTGTGTGTGTGTGTGTGTGTGTGTGTGTGTGTGTGTGTGTAAAAGGGGTGGGGGTGATGCCACCCACATCCGACATCATTTCCGTGCATCTGTCACTACAGGCGATGAGGAGAGGAGTTAAACACACTGGCAAGTCTCCCTTTCTCATCTCACACTCGCTCGCTCGCTCTCTCTCTCTTTCTTTCGCTCCCCATCACTCTCTATCTTTCTTTCGCTCCCCATCACTCTCTCCCCCTCTCTCTCTCCCTCCTTCTCTTCCTTCCCCCCTCTCTTAAACCCCATCTCTCCCTCTCCCTCTCTCTCCCTCCTTCTCTTCCTTCCCCCCTCTTAAACCCCATCTCTCCATCCCTCCCCTTTAAATACATCAGCATGGCCGTCATTGCTTGTCCCTCCAGCCTGTCAACACAGACAGAGCTGGAGACAAGGAAAGCACATGTTCACACTTGCTCTCACTTTCTCTCTCTCTCTCTCTCTCTCTCTCTCTCTCTCTCTCTCTCTCTCTCTCTCTCTCTCTCTCACAGCACCTTGAGAAGGCATTAGCTGTCTCCCTCTGGATTCTGTCATTTCTTCACCTCCCACTTAGAGGTGTGTGTGTGTGTGTCTGTGTGTGTGTGTGTATGCAGTTTGAAAAATGGCCTGTGAGCCATCTCGTTATAGAAATCTACACCTCAACTTTTCTGAAAAGCAGGCAGGTTTCATATTTCCAACTGTCAATACTTTCCCAACCTTTTCTCTGTGCGACATATCCCAGCTGTTATTTTCATCATTACACACATCTTTCACAATAGGCTTTAGGGTTTGTATAAAAAAAAACATCCGGAAAGATAATCTTAAGAAAATATCACTTAGCAACATGGTTAATTTCAATTATGGTCACACACTCTTCAATCCCTCTGCTGTGGTTGACTGGATAGACAGGGGTGAGGTGGTTGACTGGATAGACAGGGGTGAGGTGGTTGACTGGATAGACGGGGGTGAGGTGGTTGACTGGATAGACAGGGGGTGAGGTGGTTGACTGGATAGACAGGGGTGAGGTGGTTGACTGGATAGACAGGGGTGAGGTGGTTGACTGGATAGACGGGGGTGAGGTGGTTGACTGGATAGACAGGGGTGAGGTGGTTGACTGGATAGACAGGGGTGAGGTGGTTGACTGGATAGACAGGGGGTGAGGTGGTTGACTGGATAGACGGGGGGTGAGGTGGTTGACTAGACGGGGTGAGGTGGTTGACAGGGGTGAGGTGGTTGACTGGATAGACGGGGTGAGGTGGTTGACTGGATAGACGGGGTGAGGTGGTTGACTGGATAGACAGGGGTGAGGTGGTTGACTGGATAGACAGGGGTGAGGTGGTTGACTGGATAGACAGGGGGTGAGGTGGTTGACTGGATAGACAGGGGTGAGGTGGTTGACTGGATAGACAGGGGTGAGGTGGTTGACTGGATAGACAGGGGTGAGGTGGTTGACTGGATAGACAGGGGTGAGGTGGTTGACTGGATAGACAGGGGGTGAGGTGGTTGACTGGATAGACGGGGGTGAGGTGGTTGACTGGATAGACGGGGTGAGGTGGTTGACTGGATAGACGGGGTGAGGTGGTTGACTGGACGGGGTGAGGTGGTTGACTGGATAGAGGGGTGAGGTGGTTGACTGGATAGACAGGGGTGAGGTGGTTGACTGGATAGACAGGGGGTGAGGTGGTTGACTGGATAGACAGGGGGTGAGGGGGATGAGGTGGTTGACTGGATAGACAGGGGTGAGGTGGTTGACTGGATAGACGGGGTGAGGTGGTTGACTGGATAGACGGGGGTGAGGTGGTTGACTGGATAGACAGGGGGTGAGGTGGTTGACTGGATAGACGGGGTGAGGTGGTTGACTGGATAGACGGGGGGTGAGGTGGTTGACTGGATAGACGGGGTGAGGTGGTTGACTGGATAGACGGGGTGAGGTGGTTGACTGGATAGACGGGGGTGAGGTGGTTGACTGGATAGACGGGGTGAGGTGGTTGACTGGATAGACAGGGGTGAGGTGGTTGACTGGATAGACAGGGGTGAGGTGGTTGACTGGATAGACAGGGGGTGAGGTGGTTGACTGGATAGACGGGGGTGAGGTGGTTGACTGGATAGACAGGGGTGAGGTGGTTGACTGGATAGACGGGGTGAGGTGGTTGACTGGATAGACAGGGGTGAGGTGGTTGACTGGATAGACGGGGGGTGAGGTGGTTGACTGGATAGACGGGGGTGAGGTGGTTGACTGGATAGACGGGGGTGAGGTGGTTGACTGGATAGAGGAGGGGTGAGGTGGTTGACTGGATAGAGGAGGGGTGAGGTGGTTGACTGGATAGAGGAGGGGTGAGGTGGTTGACTGGATAGACGAGGGGTGAGGTGGTTGACTGGATAGACGAGGGGTGAGGTGGTTGACTGGATAGACGGGGGTGAGGTGGTTGACTGGATAGACGAGGGGTGAGGTGGTTGACTGGATAGACAGGGGTGAGGTGGTTGACTGGATAGACAGGGGGTGAGGTGGTTGACTGGATAGACAGGGGGTGAGGTGGTTGACTGGATAGACAGGGGTGAGGTGGTTGACTGGATAGACGGGGGTGAGGTGGTTGACTGGATAGACAGGGGTGAGGTGGTTGACTGGATAGACAGGGGGTGAGGTGGTTGACTGGATAGACGGGGGTGAGGTGGTTGACTGGATAGACGGGGGTGAGGTGGTTGACTGGATAGACAGGGGGTGAGGTGGTTGACTGGAATAGACGGGGTGAGGTGGTTGACTGGATAGACGGGGGGTGAGGTGGTTGACTGGATAGACAGGGGTGAGGTGGTTGACTGGATAGACGGGGGTGAGGTGGTTGACTGGATAGACGAGGGGTGAGGTGGTTGACTGGATAGACAGGGGTGAGGTGGTTGACTGGATAGACAGGGGGTGAGGTGGTTGACTGGATAGACAGGGGTGAGGTGGTTGACTGGATAGACGGGGGTGAGGTGGTTGACTGGATAGACAGGGGGTGAGGTGGTTGACTGGATAGACGGGGGTGAGGTGGTTGACTGGATAGACGGGGTGAGGTGGTTGACTGGATAGACGGGGTGAGGTGGTTGACTGGATAGACGGGGGGAGGTGGTTGACTGGATAGAGGAGGGGTGAGGTGGTTGACTGGATAGAGGAGGGGTGAGGTGGTTGACTGGATAGACGAGGGGTGAGGTGGTTGACTGGATAGACAGGGGTGAGGTGGTTGACTGGATAGACAGGGGTGAGGTGGTTGACTGGATAGACAGGGGGTGAGGTGGTTGACTGGATAGACGAGGGGTGAGGTGGTTGACTGGAATAGACGGGGTGAGGTGGTTGACTGGATAGACGGGGGGTGAGGTGGTTGACTGGATAGACAGGGGGTGAGGTGGTTGACTGGAATAGACGGGGTGAGTTGGTTGACTGGATAGACGGGGTGAGGTGGTTGACTGGATAGACAGGGGTGAGGTGGTTGACTGGATAGACGAGGGGTGAGGTGGTTGACTGGATAGACAGGGGTGAGGTGGTTGACTGGATAGACAGGGGTGAGGTGGTTGACTGGATAGACGGGGGTGAGGTGGTTGACTGGATAGACGGGGTGAGGTGGTTGACTGGATAGACAGGGGGTGAGGTGGTTGACTGGAATAGACGGTGGTGAGGTGGTTGACTGGATAGACGGGGTGAGGTGGTTGACTGGATAGACGGGGTGAGGTGGTTGACTGGATAGACGGGGTGAGGTGGTTGACTGGATAGACGAGGGGTGAGGTGGTTGACTGGATAGACGAGGGGTGAGGTGGTTGACTGGATAGACGAGGGGTGAGGTGGTTGACTGGATAGACCAGGGGTGAGGTGGTTGACTGGATAGACCAGGGGTGAGGTGGTTGACTGGATAGACCAGGGGTGAGGTGGTTGACTGGATAGACAGGGGGTGAGGTGGTTGACTGGATAGACAGGGGGTGAGGTGGTTGACTGGATAGACGGGGTGAGGTGGTTGACTGGATAGACGGGAGTGAGGTGGTTGACTGGATAGACGGGGTGAGGTGGTTGACTGGATAGACGGGGTGAGGTGGTTGACTGGATAGACGGGGGTGAGGTGGTTGACTGGATAGACGGGGGTGAGGTGGTTGACTGGGGGGTGAGGTGGTTGACTGGATAGACGGGGTGAGGTGGTTGACTGGATAGACGAGGGGTGAGGTGGTTGACTGGATAGACGAGGGGTGAGGTGGTTGACTGGATAGACGAGGGGTGAGGTGGTTGACTGGATAGACGAGGGGTGAGGTGGTTGACTGGATAGACAGGGGGTGAGGTGGTTGACTGGATAGACAGGGGGTGAGGTGGTTGACTGGATAGACGGGGGGTGAGGTGGTTGACTGGATAGACGGGGGTGAGGTGGTTGACTGGATAGACGGGGTGAGGTGGTTGACTGGATAGACAGGGGGTGAGGTGGTTGACTGGATAGACAGGGGGTGAGGTGGTTGACTGGATAGACAGGGGTGAGGTGGTTGACTGGATAGACAGGGGGTGAGGTGGTTGACTGGATAGACGGGGGTGAGGTGGTTGACTGGATAGACGGGGGTGAGGTGGTTGACTGGATAGACGAGGGGTGAGGTGGTTGACTGGATAGACAGGGGTGAGGTGGTTGACTGGATAGACAGGGGGTGAGGTGGTTGACTGGATAGACAGGGGGTGAGGTGGTTGACTGGATAGACAGGGGTGAGGTGGTTGACTGGATAGACAGGGGTGAGGTGGTTGACTGGATAGACAGGGGGTGAGGTGGTTGACTGGATAGACGGGGGTGAGGTGGTTGACTGGATAGACGGGGGTGAGGTGGTTGAAAGTTTTTCTCTGCTCAGCCGAAGCGATCAGCCACACAGAGAGACCTCTTTCCTTCCAAAACAATGTGCTCTGTGGTGTGGAGGCTGGTAGCTTTTAAGGCCTCTCTGAAGGTTTCTATTAAGGCCTCCCTGAAGGGTTCTTTTAAGGCCTTTCTGAAGGGTTCTTTTAAGGCCTCTCTGAAGGGTTCTTTTAAGGCCTCTCTGAAGGGTTCTTTTAAGGCCTCTCTGAAGGGTTCTTTTAAGGCCTCTCTGAAGGGTTCTTTTAAGGCCTCTCTGAAGGGTTCTTTTAAGGCCTCTCTGAAGGGTTCTTTTAAGGCCTCTCTGAAGGGTTCTTTTAAGGCCTCTCTGAAGGGTTCTTTTAAGGCCTCTCTGAAGGGTTCTTTTAAGGCCTTTCTGAAGGTCTTGTTTTGAGATTAAGGCAGACGCACACACACACACACACACACACACATGGGCGGATTGGCCGTGTTCTCAGGTTCAGGAATGGCTGAAAATGCATAGCATTGATGTAAAATTGACCCTAGAAATAGTACTGTTAGGAGATCTGGAGAGACCGGGTCAGTCAATTACTAATATACTAATACTCTTAGTAAAAGTATTTATCTTCAACTAGCAATCTGTAGATTCTATTCGATTAGATAGATTGAAATTGTATGTTAAACATCACATCATAGTTGAAAGATATATGTTGCGTAGAAACCCAAAGGCGGCCAGCAGATAGATGGGATGGGCTGAGGGTTGGGATGGGATGGGCTGAGGGTTGGGATGTGATGGGCTGAGAGAAGCTGCGGGTTGGGATGTGATGGGCTGAGGGTTGGGATGGGATGGGCTGAGGGTTGGGATGTGATGGGCTGAGGGTTGGGAAATGATGGGCTGAGGGTTGGGATGTGATGCGCTGAGGGTTGGGATGTGATGGGCTGAGGGAAGCTGAGGGTTGGGATGTGATGGGCTGAGGGAAGCTGAGGGTTGGGATGGGCTGAGGGAAGCTGCGGATTGGGATGGATTGAGGGTTGGGATGTGATGGGCTGAGAAAAGTTGAGGGTTGGGTTGTGATGGGCTGAGGGAAGCTGAGGGTTGGGATGGGCTGAGGGAAGCTGAGGGTTGGGATGGGCTGAGGGAAACTGAGGATTGGTATGGGATGGGCTGAGGGAAGCTGAGGGTTGGGATGGGATGGGCTGAGGGAAGCTGAGGGTTGGGATGGGCTGAGTGAGGGAAGCTGAGGGTTGGGATGGGATGGGCTGAGGGAAGCTGTGGGTTGGGATGGGCTGAGGGTTGGGATGGGATGGGCTGAGGGTTGGGATGTGATGGGCTGAGAGAAGCTGCGGGTTGGGATGTGATGGGCTGCGTAGAGGTGGATCAGGGAATCACCCGCAGCAAGAGCGAAATCTTTTAGATATACAGAGAAAAGAGTCAGCGCAAGAATTTAACCCTGTGGCACCCCCATAGAGACTGCCAGAAGTCCGGACAACATGCCCTCCGATTTGACACACTGATCTCTGCCGATAAGAATAAGGTGATTGACAGAGTCGAAAGCCTTGGCCAGGTCGATGAAGACGGGACTGGGCCCAGTCTGTTCTGTCTTTTATCAATGGCGGTTATGATATCGTTCAATACCTTGAGCGTGGCTGAGGTGCATCCGTGACCGGCTCGGAAACCGGATTGCACAGCGCAGAAGGTACGGTGGGATTCGAAATGGTCAGTAATCTGTTTATTAACTTGGCTTTCAAAGACTTTAGAACGGCAGGGCAGGATGGATATAGGTCTGTAACAGTTTGGGTCTAGAGGCAGGGCAGGGCAGGATGGATATAGGTCTGTAACAGTTTGGGTCTAGAGGCAGGGCAAGATGGATATAGGTCTGTAACAGTTTGGGTCTAGAGGCAGGGCAGGATCGATATAGGTCAGTAACAGTTTGGGTCTAGAGGCAGGGCAGGATGGTTATAGGTCTGTAACAGTTTGGGTCTAGAGGCAGGGCAGGATGGATATAGGTCTGTAACAGTTTGGGTCTAGAGGCAGGGGAGGATGGATATAGGTCTGTAACAGTTTGGGTCTAGAGGCAGGGGAGGATGGATATAGGTCTGTAACAGTTTGGGTCTAGAGGCAGCGCAGGATGGTTATAGGTCTGTAGCAGTTTGGGTCTAGATGCAGGGCAGGGCAGGATGGATATAGGTCTGTAGCAGTTTCGGTCTAGAGGCAGGGCAGGATGGATATAGGTCTGTAGCAGTTTGGGTCTAGAGGCAGGGCAGGATGGTTATAGGTCTGTAACAGTTTGGGTCTAGAGGCAGGGGAGGATGGATATAGATCTGTAACAGTTTGGGTCTAGAGGCAGGGCAGGATGGATATAGGTCTGTAACAGTTTGGGTCTAGAGGCAGGGCAGGATGGATATAGGTCTGTAACAGTTTGGGTCTAGAGGCAGGGCAGGATGGATATAGGTCTGTAACAGTTTGGGTCTAGAGGCAGGGCAGGATG
Organism: Oncorhynchus keta; assembly: GCF_023373465.1. Taxonomy (NCBI): domain Eukaryota; kingdom Metazoa; phylum Chordata; class Actinopteri; order Salmoniformes; family Salmonidae; genus Oncorhynchus; species Oncorhynchus keta. The sequence goes on along the minus strand of NC_068440.1, from coordinate 40,283,980 downwards.
GATATAGGTCTGTAACAGTTTGGGTCTAGAGGCAGGGCAGGATGGATATAGGTCTGTAACAGTTTGTGTCTAGAGGCAGGGCAGGATGGATATAGGTCTGTAACAGTTTGGGTCTAGAGGCAGGGCAGGATCGATATAGGTCTGTAACAGTTTGGGTCTAGAGGCAGGGCAGGATGGTTATAGGTCTGTAACAGTTTGGGTCTAGAGGCAGGGCAGGATGGATATAGGTCTGTAACCGTTTGGGTCTAGAGGCAGGGCAGGATGGATATAGGTCTAACAGTTTGTGTCTAGAGGCAGGGCAGGATGGATATAGGTCTGTAACAGTTTGGGTCTAGAGGCAGGGGAGGATGGATATAGGTCTGTAACAGTTTGTGTCTAGAGGCAGGAGAGGATGGATATAGGTCTGTAACAGTTTGGGTCTATGGTGTCACCCCCTTTGAAGAGGCGGATGACCGCGGCAGCTTTCCAGTCTTTTCCAGTCGGACGATACGAAAGAGAGGTTGAACAGGCTAGTAATAGGGGTTGCAACAATGGCGGCGGATAGTTTTAGAAAGAGAGGGACCAGATTGTCTAGCCCAGCTGATTTGTACGAGTCCAGGTTTTGCAGCTCTTTCAGTGTGTACTGTAGGGTCACTGCAGGGTGTGTGTGTATGGTTGGTGGCCAGCCGGGTAAGTGAGTTGGCGGCGTACACAGTGATGTGGGCAGGTGTTGAGGAAATGCCAGGAACAAGTTCTTGTCCCAGTCCGTCCCTCCTCTCCTCTCTAAAGTCCCTCCTTTTTGAGGTGGCTGCTGATTATCAGCTAACAGATCTGTTCAGAGGAGGCAAAAAGACAACGAGGGAGGGAGGTGTTTTCTGGCAAGGAAGCAGAATGATGCTGATACTCCCTGCTTTGAAGTAGACATGGAGTGGGAATGAGAGCGTTATGGCTATTTTAGAGTTGGAGGAACAAAGTGTTACAGAAAGGAACAACTGAGAGACACAGGGACTGGACCCAGTCTGTTCTGATTCATAGAGACCGGACCCAGTCTGTTCTGATTCATAGAGACTGGATCCAGTCTGTTCTGATTCATAGATACTGGACCCAGTCTGTTCTGATTCATAGATACTGAGAGACCCAGGGACTGGGTCCAGTCTGTTCTGATTCATAGAGACTGGACCCAGTCTGTTCTGATTCATAGATACTGGACCTAGTCTGTTCTGATTCATAGATACTGAGAGACCCAGGGACTGGGTCCAGTCTGTTCTGATTCATAGAATCATCCACCATTAAAAAAAGCCAGACAAAGTTAGACAACGATTTGTAACTGCACATGGGGACAAAGATCGTACTTTTTGGAGAAATGTCCTCTGGTCTGATGAAACAAAAATAGAACTGGTTGGCCATAATGACCAACGTTATGTTTGGAGGAAAAAGGGGGAGGCTTGCAATCTGGAGAATACCATCCCAACCGTGAAGCAGCATCATGTTGTGGTGGTGCTTTTCTGCAGGAGGGGCTGGTGCACTTCACAAAATAGATAGCATCATGAGGAAGGAAAATTATGTGGCTATATTGAAGCAACATCTCAAGACATCAGTCAGGAAGTTAAAGCTTGGTCACAAATGGGTCTTCCAAATGGACAATAACCCCAAGCATACTTCCAAAGTTGTGGAAAATGGCTTAAGGACAACAAAGTGAAGGTATTGGAGTCGCCATCACAAAGCCCTGACCTCAAGCCTATAGAAAATTTGTGTGCAGAACTGAAAAAGCGTATGCGAGCAAGGAGGCCTAAAACCTGACTCAATTACACCAGCTCTGTCAGGAGTAATGGGCCAAAATGTACCCAACTTATTGTGAGAAGCTTGTGGAAGGCTACCCGAAAGGTTTGACCCAAGTTAAACAATTAAAAGGCAATGCTACCAAATTCTAATTGAGTGTATGTAAACTTCTGACCCACTGGGAATGTGATGAAAGAAATAAAAGCTGAAATAAGTCATTCTCTCTACTATTATTCTGACATTTCACATTCTTGTGATCCTAACTGACCTAAGACGGGGATTTTTTTTTACTAAGATGAAATGTCAGAAATTGTGAAAAACTGAGTTTAAATGTATTTGGCTGAAGGTGTATGTAAACTTCTGACTTCAACTGTCATTTGATTAAATGTGGCCTGCATTCTACTGTCAGGAGAGGAAATTGTGTATCACAAATGGCATTCTATTTCCTACATAGTGACTATGGCCAGTAGGGCTCTGGTCAAAAGTAGTGCACTATGTAGGCAGTTTAACCCACTGTTCCTAGGCCGTCATTGAAAATAAGAATTTGTTCTTTAACTGACTTGCCGAGTTAAATAAAGGTAACATAAATAAAACAAATAGATGCCATTTGTGACACAGCGACAAGCTGCAAATAGCAGTGAAACAAAGTTTTGGCAGTGCACTAGTGTTAGAGGAGAGGATCTAACCGTAAGCCTTGTTTATACCTGCTGAAAATATGTCCTTTGTCCTGATCGTGCCCACATTCTGATGTAGCCCACATTCTGATGTAGCCCACATTCTGATGTAGCCCACATTCTGATGTAGCCCACATTCTGATGTAGCCCACATTCTGATCTAGCCCACATTCTGATGTAGCCCACATTCTGATGTAGCCCACATTCTGATCTAGCCCACATTCTGATCTAGCCCACATTCTGATGTAGCCCACATTCTGATGTAGCCCACATTCTGATTGTGCCCATATTTTCATAAATATGTCTACACATCATGGTTAGGGTCAATTCCATTTCTATTCAATTCAGGAAGTACACTGAAATTGGAGTTTAAATGGAATTGACCCAAACCCTACTATACATGGTATTAAAATGTGTCTTGTATCCGTCCACTGTGTCGGTTCTGTGACCAGATTTTCTGCCCCCCCCACTTGTTCTCAACTCAACTCAAATCAAATCAAATGTATTTATATAGCCCTTCGTACATCAGCTGATATCTCAAAGTGCTGTACAGATACCCAGCCTAAAACCCCAAACAGTAAGCAATGCAAGTGTAGAAGCACGGTGGCTAGGAAAAACTCCCTAGAAAGGCCAAAACCTAGGAAGAAACCTAGAGAGGAACCAGGCTATGTGGGGTGGCCAGTCCTCTTCTGGCTGTGCCGGGTGGAGATTATAACAGAACATGGCCAAGATGTTCAAATGTTCATAAATTACCAGCATGGTCAAATAATAGTAAGGCAGAACAGTTGAAACTGGAGCAGCAGCATGGCCAGGTGGACTGGGGACAGCAAGGAGTCATCATGTCAGGTAGTCCTGGGGCATGGTCCTAGGGCTCAGGTCCTCCGAGAGAGAGAAAGAAAGAAGGAGAGAATTAGAGAACGCACACTTAGATTCACACAGGACACCGAATAGGACAGGAGAAGTACTCCAGATATAACAAACTGACCCTAGCCCCCCGACACATAAACTACTGCAGCATAAATACTGGAAGCTGAGACAGGAGGGGTCAGGAGACACTGTGGCCCCATCCGAGGACACCCCCGGACAGGGCCAAACAGGAAGGATATAACCCTCAACTAGCTTACCTGGTTAAATAAAGGTGACAAAAATTATAAGAGGCGGGATGAATATGATTTAAATGGTTTCACACTCCAGATCTGTTTACACTTACAGCTATCCAGACACAATGGGTCCCTGAGGTGGTCAGGAAGATCTGATCAATTGCAATGGGTCTGTTTAATCGTCTACACCTGTCTGAAAAAAGTGGGCATAATCACAATGTGGAGAAGATGAAGACAAAGGATGTTAGAACCAGGTGTAAACAGGGCTTCCGTTGCCATGGAGAACGGGGCTAGAGACTCCCAGTGAGCCTAACACAATGTGCCAGGCAGCCTAACAATGTTGTTTACTGGATTTGGTGGGGGGGAATAGTCGCTACGTGTTTGTTTAGGGTGCACACATACACACACAGCGCACGTACTCCCAGGAAGACATGAATACACACACATAGACACACACATGTACACACGCACACACACAATTCTCCCTAACCCTTACCGTAACCTGTACACCTAACCCCAACCCCTAATTGTAACCCTAAACCTAACCCCAAACCCTAACTCTAATTGTAACCCCTAACCCTAATTGTAACCCTAAACCTGACCCGTAACCCTGAACCTAACCCCTAACCCCTAACTCTAATTGTAACCGTAACCCCTAACCCCAAACCATAAATGTAACCCTAACCCCTAACCATAAATGTAACCCTAACCCCTAACCATAAATGTAACCCTAACCCCTAACCATAAATGTAACCCTAACCCCTAACCCCTAACCATAAATCTAACCCCTAACCCCAAACCATAAATGTAACCCTAACCCCTAACCATAAATGTAACCCTAACCCCTAACCATAAATGTAACCCTAACCCCTAACCATAAATGTAACCCTAACCCCTAACCCCAAACCCTAATTGTAACCCTGAACCTAACCCCTAACCCCTAACCCCTAACTCTAATTGTAACTGTAATCCCTAACCCCTAACCCCAAACCCTAATTGTAACCCTAAAGTTTAAAATATCCTTTGTCCTCATGGGGACGTGGGAAATGTTCCCTGTTTTATAATCCTTGTGGGGAATTTTGGGGATGGTTTGGTGTGGTTCTGTTTGGTTTGGTGTAGTGTGGTTTTGTGTGGTGTGGTGTGGTTTGGTTTTGTGTGGTGTGGTTTGGTGTGGTTTGGTTTGGTGTGGTGTGGTTTTCTGTGGTTTGGTGTGGTTTGGTTTGGTGTGGTGTGGTGTGGTTTGGTTTTGTGTGGTTTGGTGTGGTTTGGTTTTGTGGTTTGGTGTGGTTTGGTGTGGTTTTGTGGTTTGGTGTGGTTTGGTTTGGTTTTGTGTGGTTTGGTTTTGTGTGGTTTGGTTTTATGTGGAGGGGTTTGGTGTGGTTTTGTGGTTTGATGTGGTTTTGTGGTTTGGTGTGGTTTGGTTTGGTTTTGTGTGGTTTGGTTTTGTGTGGTTTGGTTTTGTGTGGAGGGGTTTGGTGTGGTTTGGTTTTGTGGTTTGGTGTGGTTTGGTTTGTGGTTTGTTGTGGTTTGTTGTGGTTTGGTGTGGTTTGGTTTGGTTTTGTGTGGTTTGGTTTTGTGTGGTTTGGTTTTGTGTGGTTTGGTTTTGTGTGGTTTGGTTTTCTGTGGTGTGGTTTGGTTTTCTGTGGTGTGGTGTTCTGTGGTGTGGTTTGGTTTTATGTGGTGTGGTGTTCTGTGGTGTGGTTTGGTTTTCTGTGGTGTGGTGTTCTGTGGTGTGGTTTGGTTTTATGTGGTTTGGTTTTGTTTTCTGTGGTGTGGTGTGGTGTGGTTTGGTGTGGTGTGGTGTGGTTTGGTGTTCTGTGGTGTGGTTTGGTTTGGTTTTCTGTGGTGTGGTATGGTGTGGTATGGTGTGGTGTTGGTTTGGTGTGGTGTTGGTTTGGTGTGGTGTGGTTTGGTGTGGTGTGGTGTGGTTTGGTTTTCTGTGGTGTGGTTTGGTGTTCTGTGGTGTTGTTTGGTTTGATGTGGTGTGGTTTGGTTTTCTGTGGTGTGGTGTGGTGTGGTTTGGCCGCGGCACATTTCCATGGTAAATCTAGTGTTTTATTTCTGTGCCACAGTTCCCAAGTGCTCATCATTCATTCTGATGACTCACAGAACAACACACACCCTCTGTGGGGGTGTGGTCTAGTTAAAAGAGGAGTTCCCTATGTGGGGTTGTGGTCTAATTCTAGGAGGAGGAGTTCCCTCTGTGGGGGTGTGGTCTAATTATAGGAGGAGGGGTTCTCTCTGTGGGGGTGTGGTCTAATTATAGGAGGAGGAGAAGTTCCCTCTGTGGGAGTGTGTGAGGGAGAAAATGTATTCATTTCAGTTGAAGAATGTGGGGCGGCAGGTACCCTAGTGGTTAGAGCATTGGACTAGTAACCGAAAAGTTTCAAGTTCAAATCCCCGAGTTGACAAGGTAAAAATCTGTCGTTCTGCCCCTGAACAGGCAGTTAACCCATTGTTCCTAGGCCGTCATTGAAAATAAGAATTTGTTCTTAACTTACTTGCCTAGATAATAAAAAAAGGGTTATTCCCACTTTATGGCCTAATACTTTGGAACATATTTTTTTCATAAAGGTACTTGTATTTCTATACATTTTTTAAAGTCATGGATCCCCATTAGTTCCTGCCAAGGCAGCAGCTGCTCTTCCTGGGGTTTATTATAGATCCCCATTAGATTCTGTCAAGGCAGCAGCTGCTCTTCCTGGGGTTTATTATGGATCCCCATTAGTTCCTGCCAAGACAGCAGCTACTCTTCCTGGGGTTTATTATGGATCCCCATTAGTTCCGACCAAGGCAGCAGATACTCTTCCTGTGGTTTATTATGGATCCCCATTAGTTCCTGCCAAGGCAGCAGCTACTCTTCCTGGGGTTTATCATGGATCCCCATTAGTTCCTGCCAAGGCAGCAGCTACTCTTCCTGGGGTTTATCATGGATCCCCATTAGTTCCTGCCAAGGCAGCAGCTACTCTTCCTGGGGTTTATTATGGATCCCCATTAGTTCCTGACAAGGCAGCAGCTACTCTTCCTGGGGTTTATTATGGATCCTCATTAGTTCCTGACAAGGCAGCAGCTACTCTTCCTGGGGTTTATTATGGATCCTCATTAGTTCCTGACAAGGCAGCAGCTACTCTTCCTGGGGTTTATTATGGATCCCCATTAGTTCCTGACAAGGCAGCAGCTACTCTTCCTGGGGTCCAAACATATTAAGGCACAAACAAAATATAAAACAGTACATCATATAATATTATTACATGTCTACATATCTAAGTACAACATACAACAATATTACAAGGTACTTGTGTGCTAGCGTGTGTGTCTGTGACTGTGTGTGTGTCTCTTCACAGTCCCTCTGTTCCATAAGATGTTTTTTAAATATGATTCTACTGCTTGCATCAGTTACCTGATGTTACCGTCAGTAACCATGTAGTCATGGCTCTATGTAGTGCTGTGCGCCTCCCATAGTCTGTTCTGGACTTGTGGACTGTGAAGAGACCTCTGGTGGCATGTCTTGTGGGGTATGCATGGGGTATCTGAGCTGTGTGCTAGTCGTTTAAACAGACCCCTGGTGGCATGTCTTGTGGGGTATGCATGGGGTATCTGAGCTGTCTGCTAGTCTTTTAAACAGACCCCTGGTGGCATGTCTTGTGGGGTATGCATGGGGTATCTGAGCTGTGTGCTAGTCGTTTAAACAGACAGCTCGGTGCAGTCACTTTGTCAACACTTCTTGCTGCCCTGTTCTGAGGCAATTGTAGTTTTCCTAAGTTCATCTTTGTGGCACCTGACCACATGACTGAACAGTAGTCCAGGTGCGACAAAACTAGGGCCTGTAGGACTTTCCTCGTTGATAGTGTTGTTAAGAAGGCAGACTTCACCCCGTCTTAGCTACTGTTGTATCAATATGTTTTGACCATGACAGTTTACAATCCAGGGTTACTCCAAGCAGTTTAGTCACCTCAACTTGCTCAATTTCCACATTGTTCATTACTAGATTTAGTTGAGGTTTAGGGTTTAGTGAATGATTTGTCCCATATACAATGCTTTTAGTTTTTGAAATATTTAGGACTAATTTATTCCTTGCCACCCACTCTGAAACTAACTGCAACTCTTTGTTAAGCGTTGCAGTCATTTCAGTCGCTATAATAACTTGTGTGTATAGTAGACTCACTGGCTTTACTCAAAGTCAGTGGCATGTAAAGATTGAAAAAGTAAGGGGCCTAGACTGCTGCCCTGGGGAATTCCTGATTCAACCTGGATTATGTTGGAGAGGCTTCCATTAAAGAACACCCTCTGTGTTCTGTTAGACAGTTAACTCTTTATCCACAATATAGCACAACATATCATCAGTCATTTGTGTAAGTGCAGTGCTTGTTGAATATCCTTCACTATAAGCGTGCTGAAAGCCTGTTGTCAATTTGATTACAGTAAAATAACGCTGTATTTTCTTCCAAAAGTTTACTAAGGGTTGTTAACAGGCTGATTGGTTGGCTATTTGAGCCAGTAAAGGGGGCTTTACTATTCGTAGGTAGAATGACCTTTGCTCCAGGCCTGAAGGCAAACACTTTCTCGTAGGCTTAGAATGAAGATGTGGCAATCTGCTATTATCCTCAGTCATTTTCCATCCAAGTTTGTCAGACGCAGGTGTCATTATTGATAGACAGCAACAATCTTGTAACTTTTTTTCAGCTCTTCTACACTCATTTTACAGAATTCAAAATTACAATTCTTGTCTTTCCTAATTTGGTCAGATATACCTGGATGTGTAGTGTCAGCTTTTGTTGCTGGCATGTCATTACTAAACCTGGTCTAATATGTCACATAATCACTGTGTGTGTGTCTGAGCCAGCTGTTAGGTTCGGGGACAGCCTGGGGGCTCACAGTGTATCAACGAGGGCCTTGCCTGTCTGCCAGATGAAATCCCTTCTCCTCTTCCGAGGCAGGCGGCTGCCCACACAGCAGAAACACAGCAGACAAATGAAGCTCTTTATGCATTGTTCATCATCATAGCAGTCATTTGGTCCACTGCTCTGCTGTGAAAAGACAGAAAAAGAGAGAACCCCCCCCCCCCAAAACTAGGCCAAAAGTTCAACGCAGAGTGACTTGTGTGAACGCTAGCTAACTTTGGAGTGAGAGAGATTGTGAAAGTGGTAGAGTTTCATTTGGAATGTGAGATGGGCGTTTTTCGATGATGACATTGATGTCACTGCTAGCAGCTGATATGGCTTGTGCATTGTCATGGTTCTGGCTGGTTGTCATGATGCTGACGGGCAGGTGCTAGGGATGATGGGCAAATGGGAGAAGCAGAGGGTCCGGATTAGAGGATGATTGAAAGGTGAGACGGGCGTGTCGTCGTAGCAGAAGACAGGTGTGTCATGGCTGGATGACACGTTTTACAATCCCTACTCTATGTTTACACTACTGAAGAAAACATGCAATGTAGTCATAACTTGATCAGAAAGTACAGGTGTGAAAACAGCCTTTATGACGCAAGCTATAACTTTAATACAATATGGCACAGGTCCGGTGTATAGCTGTTTGTTAGTGTTCTGATCCCCCCAAAAAGGAAATGCAATTCAACTTCCTTAGACATATGAACAATGAAGGAACTAAGCAGCTCTTATGAACCTATTCAGATATGAAAACCATAACCCTAACTTCATTACCAGCCTTTGTATTTCACAACCTACATACAATGCCGTCCTTCCGGTCAACCCGGTTCCTAAAAAAAAAAACGCTATTTTGTCCTTGATCTGCAGTGAAATGCAGTAACTGATGCTTCCAGACTCATGTCCCAAATGACACCCTATTCCCTATATAGTGCACTACTTTTGACCAGAGCCCTATGGAACCCTATTCCCTAAATAGTGCACTACTTTTGACCAGAGCCCTATGGGCCCAGGTCAAAACTAGTGTACTACAAAAGGAATAGGGTGCAATTTGGGGATGCATGACCATGAGTCAAGTCGTTTCTCCAAGGTAGTTCCATCAGCTTCAGAAGCCTTCCAGAGCCATATTCATCCTCTGGAATTAGGGCCTGGGGAGGGCAGATCCTGTATTGTATCAAAGGTCAGAGGTTATGGGACACATACAGACTGAATTTACAAAGGGGGGCAGATCCTCTATAGTATAGAGGTCCGGGGGCATGGGACACAAACAAGACTGTATTTACAGACGATGGCCAGAGTCTTGGTTTGCTGAGATTGCCAAGAGCAGATACCTATTCTGTGTTAATTATATTTGTCTTTATAATATATTATCATGCAAACAGTACAACTAAAGACAGAGCCATGTCTGGTTTGTGTTAATATTGTGTAAATGCAAACCAACTAAACAAAGAAACCCCGACTTAATAACACACAGAACCTGTTTTGAGTTGCTAACACACAGAACCTGTTTTGAGTTACTAACACACAGAACCTGTTTTGAGTTACATTTACATTACATTTAAGTCATTTAGCAGACGCTCTTATCCAGAGCGACTTACAAATTGGTGCATTCACCTTATGACATCCAGTGGAACAGCCACTTTACAATAGTGCATCTAAATCTTTTAAGGGGGGTGAGAAGGATTACTTTATCCTATCCTAGGTATTCCTTAAAGAGGTGGGGTTTCAGGTGTCTCCGGAAGGTGGTGATTGACTCCGCTGTCCTGGCGTCGTGAGGGAGTGTGTTCCACCATTGGGGAGCCAGAGCAGCGAACAGTTTTGACTGGGCTGAGGGGAACTGTACTTCCTCAGTGGTAGGGAGGCGAGCAGGCCAGAGGTGGATGAACGCAGTGCCCTTGTTTGGGTGTAGGGCCTGATCAGAGCCTGGAGGTACTCAGGTGCCGTTCCCCTCACAGCTCCGTAGGCAAGCACCATGGTCTTGTAGCGGATGCGAGCTTCAACTGGAAGCCAGTGGAGAGAGCGGAGGAGCGGGGTGACGTGAGAGAACTTGGGAAGGTTGAACACCAGACGGGCTGCGGCGTTCTGGATGAGTTGTAGGGGTTTAATGGCACAGGCAGGGAGCCCAGCCAACAGCGAGTTGCAGTAATCCAGACGGGAGATGACAAGTGCCTGGATTAGGACCTGCGCCGCTTCCTGTGTGAGGCAGGGTCGTACTCTGCGGATGTTGTAGAGCATGAACCTACAGGAACGGGCCACACAGAACACACAGAACCTGTTTTGAGTTGCTAACACACAGAACCTGTTTTGAGTAGCTAACACGCAGAACCTTTTGAGTAGCTAACATGCAGAACCTGTTTTGAGTAGCTAACACACATAACCTGTTTTGAGTTGCTAACACACATAACCTGTTTTGAGTTGCTAACACACATAACCTGTTTTGAGTTGCTAAGAAACAGAACACGTTTTGAGTTGCTAACACACAGAACCTGTTTTGAGTTGCTGACACACAGAACCTGTTTTGAGTTGCTAACACACAACCTGTTTTGAGTTGCTAAGAAACAGAACAAGTTTTGAGTTGCTAACACACAGAACCTGTTTTGAGTTGCTGACACACAGAAGTTGTTTTGAGTTGCTAACACACAGAACCTGTTTTGAGTTGCTAAGAAACAGAACAAGTTTTGAGTTGCTAACACACAGAACCTGTTTTGAGTAGCTGACACACAGAACCTGTTTTGAGTAGCTGACACACAGAACCTGTTTTGAGTAGCTGACACTCAGAACCTGTTTTGAGTTGCTAACACACAGAACCTGTTTTGAGTTGCTAACACAGAACCTGTTTTGAGTTGCTAACACACATAAACTGTTTTGAGTTGCTAACACACAACCTGTTTTGAGTTGCTAAGAAACAGAACAAGTTTTGAGTTGCTAACACACAGAACCTGTTTTGAGTTGCTAACACACAACCTGTTTTGAGTTGCTAACACACAGAACCTGTTTTGAGTTGCTGACACACAGAACCTGTTTTAAGTAGCTGACACACAGAACCTGTTTTGAGTAGCTGACACACATAACCTGTTTTGAGTTGCTAACACAGAACCTGTTTTGAGTTTCTAACACACAGAACCTGTTTTGAGTTGCTAACACACAACCTGTTTTGAGTTGCTAAGAAACAGAACAAGTTTTGAGTTGCTAACACACAGAACCTGTTTTGAGTTGCTAACACACAACCTGTTTTGAGTTGCTAAGAAACAGAACAAGTTTTGAGTTGCTAACACACAGAACCTGTTTTGAGTTGCTAACACACAGAACCTGTTTTGAGTTGCTAACACACAGAACCTGTTTTGAGTTGCTAACACACAACCTGTTTTGAGTTGCTAAGAAACAGAACAAGTTTTGAGTTGCTAACACACAGAACCTGTTTTGAGTTGCTAACACACAGAACCTGTTTTGAGTTGCTGACACACAGAACCTGTTTTGAGTTGCTAACACACAGAACCTGTTTTGAGTTGCTGACACACAGAACCTGTTTTGAGTTGCTGACACACAGAACCTGTTTTGAGTAGCTGACACACAGAACCTGTTTTGAGTAGCTGACACACAGAACCTGTTTTGAGTAGCTGACACACAGAACCTGTTTTGAGTAGCTGACACACAGAACCTGTTTTGAGTTGCTAACACACAACCTGTTTTGAGTTGCTAACACACAGAACCTGTTTTGAGTTGCTAACACACAGAACCTGTTTTGAGTTGCTAACACACAGAACCTGTTCTGAGTTGCTGACACACAGAACCTGTTTTGAGTTGCTAACACACAGAACCTGTTTTGAGTTGCTGACACACAGAACCTGTTTTGAGTAGCTGACACACAGAACCTGTTTTGAGTAGCTGACACACAGAACCTGTTTTGAGTAGCTGACACACAGAACCTGTTTTGAGTAGCTGACACACAGAACCTGTTTTGAGTAGCTGACACACAGAACCTGTTTTGAGTTGCTGACACACAGAACCTGTTTTGAGTTGCTGACACACAGAACCTGTTTTGAGTTGCTGACACACAGAACCTGTTTTGAGTTGCTGACACACAGAACCTGTTTTGAGTTGCTGACACACAGAACCTGTTTTGAGTTGCTGACACACAGAACCTGTTTTGAGTAGCTGACACACAGAACCAGTTTTGAGTAGCTGACACACAGAACCTGTTTTGAGTAGCTGAGACACAGAACCTGTTTTGAGTAGCTGACACACAGAACCTGTTTTGAGTTGCTGACACACAGAACCTGTTTTGAGTTGCTGACACACAGAACCTGTTTTGAGTTGCTGACACACAGAACCTGTTTTGAGTTGGTGACACAGAACCTGTTTTGAGTTGGTGACACACAGAACCTGTGTTGAGTTGCTGACACACAGAACCTGTTTTGAGTTGCTGACACACAGAACCTGTTTTGAGTTGCTGACACACAGAACCTGTTTTGAGTTGCTGACACACAGAACCTGTTTTGAGTAGCTGACACACAGAACCTGTTTTGAGTAGCTGACACACAGAACCTGTTTTGAGTTGCTGACACACAGAACCTGTTTTGAGTTGCTGACACACAGAACCTGTTTTGAGTTGCTGACACACAGAACCTGTTTTGAGTTGCTGACACACAGAACCTGTTTTGAGTTGCTGACACACAGAACCTGTTTTGAGTTGCTGACACACAGAACCTGTTTTGAGTAGCTGACACACAGAACCTGTTTTGAATAGCTGACACACAGAACCTGTTTTGAGTAGCTGACACACAGAACCTGTTTTGAGTTGCTGACACACAGAACCTGTTTTGAGTTGCTGACACACAGAACCTGTTTTGAGTTGGTGACACACAGAACCTGTTTTGAGTTGCTGACACACAGAACCTGTGTTGAGTTGCTGACACACAGAACCTGTTTTGAGTTGCTGACACACAGAACCTGTTTTGAGTTGCTGACACACAGAACCTGTTTTGAGTTGCTGACACACAGAACCTGTTTTGAGTAGCTGACACACAGAACCTGTTTTGAGTAGCTGACACACAGAACCTGTTTTGAGTTGCTGACACACAGAACCTGTTTTGAGTTGCTGACACACAGAACCTGTTTTGAGTTGCTGACACACAGAACCTGTTTTGAGTTGCTGACACACAGAACCTGTTTTGAGTTGCTGACACACAGAACCTGTTTTGAGTTGCTGACACACAGAACCTGTTTTGAGTTGCTGACACACAGAACCTGTTTTGAGTTGCTGACACACAGAACCTGTTTTGAATAGCTGACACACAGAACCTGTTTTGAGTAGCTGACACACAGAACCTGTTTTGAGTTGCTGACACACAGAACCTGTTTTGAGTTGCTGACACACAGAACCTGTTTTGAGTTGCTGACACACAGAACCTGTTTTGAGTTGCTGACACACAGAACCTGTTTTGAGTTGCTGACACACAGAACCTGTTTTGAGTTGCTGACACACAGAACCTGTTTTGAGTTGCTGACACACAGAACCTGTTTTGAGTTGCTGACACACAGAACCTGTTTTGTTATATTGTGTTGTCTATACGCAAACAAAGCAACTGAGACAGATGGGATCATAACAGCCTATATATAGACATGATTTCTCTGTGCCCCCACATATACAATTATCTGGAAGAGTCCTCAGTCGAGCAGTGAATTTCAAACACAGTGTGAAAAGAAGGAAGCCTGTACAGAATAAAAAATATTCCAAAACATGCATCCTGTTTGCAACAAGGCACTAAAGTAAAACTGGTAAAAAAATATGGCAAAGAAATGTACTTTATGTCCTGAACACAAAATGCTATGTTTGGGTCAAATCCAACGCAAAAGATCACTGAGTACCTCTCTTCCTATTTTCAAGCATGGTGGTGGTTGCATCATGTTATGGGTATGCTTGTTGTCGGCAAAGACTGGAGAGGTTTTTTAGGATTAAAGAAACGGAATAAAGCTAAGCACAGGCAAAATCCTAGAAGAAAACTAATTTTCAGGACAAGTAGGACAATAACCTAAAAGCCAGATATACACTGGTGTTGCTTACAATGGCAGTAAGATCATTGAATGTTCCTGAGTGGCCCAGTTATAGTTTGACTTAAGTCTGCTTATTAATGATCAACAACCAACTTGACAGAAAATTATAATATGCAAATATTGTATTATCCAGGTGTGCAAAATTATTTTAGCGATTTACCCAGACAGACTGACAGCTGTAATCTCTTCCAAAAGTAATTCTAACATGTATTTATGTAAGTGTGTGAATGCATTTTTTTCTTCTCTAAATCAAGTCAATTCATATTTTATTGGTCACATACATGTGTTTAGCAGATGTTATTGCGGGTGATAAGCGAAATGCTTCTTAGAGTACCAGTCAAAAGTTTGGACACACCTACTCATTCCAGGGTTTTTCTTAATTAAAAAGAAAAATGTTCTACATCATAGAATAATAGTGACGATATCAAAACTATGAAATAACAAATATGGAATCATGTAGTAACCAAAAAAGTGTTAAACAAGTCAGTGTATATTTTAGATTTGAGATTCTTCAAAGTAGCCACCTTTTGCCTTGAGGACAGCTTTGCACAGTCTTGACTATCCCTAGCAGAGCTGGTTAGGCTGTTTTCATGTAATCCAGAGCGTTGGTGACTGTAACTGTGCTGCTGGCAACAATTTCATTACACTGTTTTTGATGACGTTTACTGACACCGGCCATATTCAACAGGGATGTTGAGCGTCAGTAAAATCATCAGTTATTATGCGCCTTAATTTACAAATGCGCCTTAATTTACAAATGCACCCTAATACATCGAACTTGCAAGTATATTAAATATATGCTATCTAATTAACTACCCAATGTGCACTGATTCGATTTAGCTAAGTGGTATAGTCGTTGTGCGTTCTCAGTGGACATTGTTAATGAAGATGTCTAGCTAGTAATGTGTTATGCCAGCAAGAAGCTAGCAAGAAGTTGCATAGCAACAGCATCAACTCCCCGGGTAGACAGGCGATGCGCTAGTACACTCAACCGAAAGGACACCGTTCGTTTACAGTACTAAAATGAACTAATTGTATATAGTATGTAGTATATACTCATTAAGTATGTAGTATACAGTATGTTAGTATGAGTATTCAAACACAGCGTATCTGTTTAATGTTTGAGTATGATATTCAATGTGTTTCTACGGCTTAATAGCAGTCAGGCCCAATTCAATGTTTCGTTATTTTTTATATGTTTGACCGACCACCTTGATTCTTATGTAGCAACATTTGAAAAAGTTTTTTTTTTTTACATTGGATAAAAGACCAGACTCAGAGCTGGAAAATTATATATCATACACTGCAGTTGAGGAACAAACAGAAAAGTAATTCTGCTTTGAAAGTTGATAAACTTGTAACTCCACATTTTCAGAAAATGGTCCTTGAATGTTTTGGTACACCTACTGGAGAGCTCTTCTTTGTCTACACCCATTCAGCATTGTTCACACCCTCTTAATCCTTAGCCCCACCCATTCAGCATTGTTCACACCCTCTTAAGCCTTAGCCCCACCCATTCAGCATTGTTCACACCCTCTTAATCCTTAGCCCCACCCATTCAGCATTCTTCACACCCTCTTAATCCTTAGCCCCACCCATTCAGCATTGTTCACACCCTCTTAATCCTTAGCCCCACCCATTCAGCATCGTTCACACCCTCTTAATCCTTAGCCCCACCCATTCAGCATCGTTCACACCCTCTTAATCCTTAGCCCCACCCATTCAGCATCGTTCACACCCTCTTAAGCCTTAGCCCCACCCATTCAGCATCGTTCACACCCTCTTAAGCCTTAGCCCCACCCATTCAGCATCGTTCACACCCTCTTAAGCCTTAGCCCCACCCATTCAGCATCGTTCACACCCTCTTAATCCTTAGCCCCACCTATTCAGCATCGTTCACACCCTCTTAAGCCTTAGCCCCACCCATTCAGCATCGTTCACACCCTCTTAAGCCTTAGCCCCGCCCATTCAGCATTGTTCACACCCTCTTAAGCCTTAGCCCCACCCATTCAGCATCGTTCACACCCTCTTAAGCCTTAGCCCCACCCATTCAGCATTGTTCACACCCTCTTAAGCCTTAGCCCCACCCATTCAGCATCGTTCACACCCTCTTAAGCCTTAGCCCCGCCCATCTCTTTAAGGATTCACATGTGAGGTCATGTGCTAAACAGTGAGTACGGTAGTGTACCAAACAACCATAGGATCACCTATAGAGAGAGGGAGACAGAATGAAGGGTAACAGGTGGTTTCCATACCAACTAGTAGGAGTTAATTGTCAATTTATCAAGCAATGCTTCCCTTGTATTGGTAGTTAAAGTGATAAGTCTATTATTTTACTTGTTTTTATGCAGGCCATTTTTGGGGGGGGGGCATGTTCCTGGCTATTATAGGAATTTCCTGTTCTGGGTTAACACAAGATTACTTGAATGGAATTGTAGGCACCCTGAGAATCACAGGCTCTTCGTTTGGCACTATTATTATTTGATCGTTCTGTTGTCGCAGAGCCGCATGAAATTCAAATGAGCCTGGTCATTTGCATAAATTCACTAAAACCCTGTAGTTCTCTTTCTCACACTTGATCTCATACCTAAATAAACTACTGCAGTTTATCAAAACTCTTATTTCATATCCTCACGCTTCAGGATTATTTTTTGGGTGGGGGTTGGAGAGACAGACGGCGATCCAACCAATTGGACGTCTGAAACGGAGGGGGTAGCGATTAGCCTGCAATTAACTGTCATTGACTCAACAGTGTTGTTTTTAGATACAGCACAGTGTGAAATGACCACATGCTCTGACCTCTGATTGTATTACTCTACCCTGCATGGTTGAGGGCAATAATCTGAGACCAGACACACACACACACACACACATACACACACACACACACACACACACACGCACACACACACACACACACACACACACACACACACTTTTCATCCTGAGGAAGACCATGAAGACATTCAGCTTTTATTCCTCCTCTTTCCTTCCCTCAAACTTTCTCTCTTTCCCTTCCTTCTCTCCATCGCTCTGCTACCGCAAACTCTTCCTATTCCTCTCTCGTTCTGAAGCAGATATCCTGAATCCATATTCCTCCTATTTTTCCGAGATATATATATATATATATATATATATTTTTTTTTTGTATAGTTCTCTTTTCTCTGTGCAGTTGCAGAAGTTGTACAGTCCACCACACAACTCAATGAAAGCTGGTGGCCTTGAATCCTACCTTGGCTAACATATTGATGAAACACTACATACAAGTTGCATGCACCTTCTCCCAAGAAAACATGTTTTCTGTGAATAAAAAATGAGCTTTCACTTCTTTTTTTTTGTTTTCTTTCAATTTCAGGTAAGGTTGTCTATTCCTTTTATTGTAATGTAATTGGATCAACACATTAGTCCCTGGCACAATGTATTACTCACTGTCTGTGTAGAACATCTATAGAGTGTTGCTAGTGAGGGGCATCAACAAAGATGACCTCTAAGAAAATGGTATAAGTAAGCACAAGTAAGACAGGTGAATGGAATATAAAATATGATACACATTTTAGAGTATATCTTGGCCTTGACTGATGTTTCGCAGAATTTGTATCCTAAAGGTCTGACACTCATTCAGTCCAAAATAACAACAACAACAAAAAAATCGTATTTTCCTGGAAAAAAAACGAGGCCCTTGCTCAGAAGTGTTTGTGAGGTGTACATATTGAGTCCTTGAGACGATCCGTCATATTTGCCTCTGATGAGTGGCTGAAGACTCCTGGAACTGACTGAAGAGGTGGTCCTACTGTAGCTCAGTTGGTAGAGCATGGCGCTTGTAACGCCAGGGTAGTGGGTTCGATTCCCGGGACCACCCATACGTAGAATGTATGCACACGTGACTGTAAGTCGCTTTGGATAAAAGCGTCTGCTAAAATGGCATTATTTAAGAGCTCATTCCATTTTCTCCTGTAGTGCCAGGGCACGAGAAAACATACAGGCATAGGTGGGCTCTACCCAAAATAAAACCAAGAAGAGCCCTTATTTCAGGACCACGGACAGCTCTGTGAATACTGCCCCCACGAAGAGCCCTTATTTCAGAACCACGGACAGCTCTGTGAATACTGCCCCCACGAAGAGCCCTTATTTCAGAACCACGGACAGCTCTTTGAATACTGCCCCCATAAAGAGCCCTTATTTCAGAACCACGGACAGCTCTTTGAATACTGCCCCCATAAAGAGCCCTTATTTCAGAACCACGGACAGCTCTTTGAATACTGCCCCCACGAAGAGCCCTTATTTCAGAACCACGGACAGCTCTTTGAATACTGCCCCCATAAAGAGCCCTTATTTCAGAACCACGGACAGCTCTTTGAATACTGCCCCCACGAAGGGCCCTTATTTCAGAACCACGGACAGCTCTTTGAATACTGCCCCCATAAAGAGCCCTTATTTCAGAACCACGGACAGCTCTTTGAATACTGCCCCCATAAAGAGCCCTTATTTCAGAACCACGGACAGCTCTTTGAATACTGCCCCCACGAAGAGCCCTTATTTCAGAACCACGGACAGCTCTTTGAATACTGCCCCCATAAAGAGCCCTTATGTCAGGACCACGGACAGCTCTGTGAATACTGCCCCCATGAAGAGCCCTTATTTCAGGTACACGGACAGCTCTGTGAATACTGCCCCCACGAAGAGCCCTTATTTCAGAACCACGGACAGCTCTTTGAATACTGCCCCCACGAAGAGCCCTTATTTCAGAACCACGGACAGCTCTTTGAATACTGCCCCCATAAAGAACCCTTATGTCAGGACCACGGACAGCTCTGTGAATATTGCCCCCATGAAGAGCCCTTATTTCAGGACCACGGACAGCTCTTTGAATACTGCCCCCATGAAGAGCCATTATTTCAGGACCACGGACAGCTCTTTGAATACTGCCCCCATAAAGAACCCTTATGTCAGGACCACGGACAGCTCTGTGAATACTGCCCCCATGAAGAGCCCTTATTTCAGGACCACGGACAGCTCTGTGAATACTGCCCCCACGAAGAGCCCTTATTTCAGAACCACGGACAGCTCTTTGAATACTGCCCCCATAAAGAGCCCTTATGTCAGGACCACGGACAGCTCTGTGAATACTGCCCCCATGAAGAGCCCTTTTTTCAGGACCACGGACAGCTCTTTGAATACTGCCCCCATGAAGAGCCCTTATTTCAGGACCACGGACAGCTCTGTGAATACTGCCCCCATGAAGAGCCCTTATTTCAGGACCATAGACTCATTACGAAAGCATCATGTCAGCCAAGGACAGGGTCACAGCAGCACTGTTCATGCCACACAGCTCCACAGCTTAACTAATCAACACACCCGCAAGGAATTGTCACGTAGGTTTACTCACTCACACCTCAGGTGGAGTCGGTCTGAACATCCCCCGCACCTCCCCTTTTGTAGTCTACGCTAATGACATTTTGTCTCTGTCTGAGAAGACGGGTTGATATGCTGGCATAAGGAAGTCTATTCTGTATCCTCTCAGAAGACTGTACCTTCTGGGTTCTATTATTCCACTGTGGGAGGTCTGGTGCTGGGCTAATGTCTTATCACATCTCCCTGTGATGATCGCCATTGTGTGTGTGTGTGTGTGTGTGTGTGTGTCTACGTCTGTGCATGTGTTTGTGAGTGTGTGTCAGGTGTTCAAATGGTTTAGGCCAGTAGGGGCTCAGATGGTCTGACAGGGAGAGAGACACTCCACAGGCTTCACTCCAGAAGAGAAGGAGGAGGAGGTGGTAGAGGAGGAGTAGATGGAGGTAGAGGAGGAGGTGGTGGTAGAGGAGGAGGTGGTGGAGGTAGAAGAGGAGGGGGTAGAGGAGGAGATGATTGTAGAGGAGGAGGAGGAGGTGGTGGTAGAGGAGGAGATGATTGTAGAGGAGGAGGTGGTGGTAGAGGAGGAGGTAGAGGAGGAGGTGGTGGTAGAGGAGGAGGGGGTGGTAGAGGAGGAGGTGGTGGTGGTAGAGGAGGAGGAGGTGGTGGTAGAGGAGGAGGTGGTGGTGGTAGAGGAGGTAGAGGAGGTGGGGGGGGGGTGGTAGAGGAGGATGATGAGGTGCCAGGTTCCCTGCCTCCCCAGCCTGCCTGCATCCTTGGCTCTTTCCCCCAACCTGCCAGCCTCCCTCATCCCTCAGCCTCCCTCCTCCCCCATCCTGTCAGTCTCCCTCTGCTCTCTGCTCCAGGCTACCTCTCCCTCTTCCCCCAGCCTGTCAGTCTTCCTCTGCTCTCTGCTCCAGCCTCCCTCCCTCCTCCCAATCCTGCCAGTCTGTCACAAAACAAAAGGCAACAACACAGCAAAGGAAAGAGAGAGAGAGAGAGAGAGAGAGAGAGAGAGAGAGAGAGAGAGAGAGAGAGAGAGAGAGAGAGAGAGAGAGAGAGAGAGAGAGAGAGAGAGAGAGAGAGAGAGAGCACTTGTCTTTTCTGTGACACTGATGACAGGCTATCTGAGGGAGGTGAATAACCATTGAGGTAAACAAAGATGATGAATTGGTACTTAGACAGATTTATAAATAAATGTATACATTCAGTGATCAGTTTATTAGGGACACAACCCCGTTAACAGTTTTTTTAAATCTGTACTTCAGACAATGTAGCACATATCCGTGGTAAAGCAGGCACACGGGCATTCAGATGCTGTTTGATTGAACATTAGAATGGGCAAAACAAGTGACCTAAGTTACTTTGAGCGTGGTATGATGGTTGGTATGATGGTTGGTATGATGCGTGGTATGATGGTTGGTATGATGGTTGGTATGATGGTTGGTATGATGCGTGGTATGATGGTTGGTATGATGCGTGGTATGATGGTTGGTATAATGGTTGGTATGATGGTTGGTATGATGGTCGGTATGATGCGTGGTATGATGGTTGGTATGATGGTTGGTATGATGGTTGGTATGAGAGTTGGTGTGATGGTTGGTGTGATGGTTGGTATGATGCGTGGTATGAGGCGTGGTATGATGTGTGGTATGAGAGTTGGTATGATGGTTGGTATGAGGGTTGGTATGATGGTTGGTATGAGGGTTGGTATGATGGTTGGTATGATGGTTGGTATGATGGTCGGTATGATGGTCGGTATGATGCGTGGTATGAGAGTTGGTATGATAGTTGGTATGATGCGTGGTATGATGGTTGGTATGATGCATGGTATGAAAGTTGGTATGATGGTTGGTATGATGCGTGGTATGATGCGTGGTATGATGGTTGGTATGATGCGTGGTATGATGGTTGGTATGATGCGTGGTATGATGGTTGGTATGATGCGTGGTATGATGGTTGGTATGAGAGTTGGTATGATGCGTGGTATGAGAGTTGGTATGATGCGTGGTATGAGAGTTGGTATGATGCGTGGTATGATGGTTGGTATGAGGGTTGGTATGATGGTTGGTATGATGCGTGGTATGAACGGTGGTATGATGCGTGGTATGATGGTTGGTATGATGGTTGGTATGATGGTTGGTATGATGCGTGGTATGATGTGTGGTATGATGGTTGGTATGATGGTTGGTATGATGGTTGGTATGATGCGTAGTATGATGGTTGGTATGATGGTTGGTATGATGGTTGGTATGATGGTTGGTATGATGGTTGGTATGATGCGTGGTATGATGGTTGGTATGATGGTTGGTATGATGCGTGGTATGATGGTTGGTATGATGGTTGGTATGATGGTTGGTATGATGGTTGGTATGATGCGTGGTATGATGGTTGGTATGATGGTTGGTATGATGCGTGGTATGATGCGTGGTATGATGGTTGGTATGATGGTTGGTATGATGGTTGGTATGATGCGTGGTATGAGAGTTGGTATGATGGTTGGTATGATGCGTGGTATGAGAGTTGGTATGATGGTTGGTATGATGCGTGGTATGATGGTTGGTATGATGCGTGGTATGATGCGTGGTATGATGGTTGGTATGATGGTTGGTATGATGGTTGGTATGATGCGTGGTATGAGAGTTGGTATGATGGTTGGTATGATGCGTGGTATGAGAGTTGGTATGATGGTTGGTATGATGCGTGGTATGATGGTTGGTATGATGCGTGGTATAATGCGTGGTATGATGGTTGGTATGATGCGTGGTATGATGGTTGGTATGATGGTTGGTATGAGAGTTGGTATGATGCGTGGTATGAGAGTTGGTATGATTCGTGGTATGAGAGTTGGTATGATGCGTGGTATGATGGTTGGTATGATGGTTGGTATGATGGTTGGTATGATGGTTGGTATGATGGTTGGTATGATGCGTGGTATGATGGTTGGTATGATGGTTGGTATGATGCGTGGTATGAGGGTTGGTATGATGCGTGGTATGATGGTTGGTATGATGGTTGGTATGATGCGTGGTATGATGGTTGGTATGATGGTTGGTATGATGGTTGGTATGATGCGTGGTATGATGCGTGGTATGATGGTTGGTATGATGGTTGGTATGATGGTTGGTATGATGCGTGGTATGAGAGTTGGTATGATGCTTGGTATGATGCGTGGTATGAGAGTTGGTATGATGGTTGGTATGATGCGTGGTATGATGGTTGGTATGATGCGTGGTATGATGCGTGGTATGATGGTTGGTATGATGGTTGGTATGATGGTTGGTATGATGCGTGGTATGAGAGTTGGTATGATGGTTGGTATGATGCGTGGTATGAGAGTTGGTATGATGGTTGGTATGATGCGTGGTATGATGGTTGGTATGATGCGTGGTATGATGCGTGGTATGATGGTTGGTATGATGCGTGGTATGATGGTTGGTATGATGGTTGGTATGAGAGTTGGTATGATGCGTGGTATGAGAGTTGGTATGATTCGTGGTATGAGAGTTGGTATGATGCGTGGCATGATGGTTGGTATGATGGTTGGTATGATGCGTAGTATGATGGTTGGTATGATGGTTGGTATGATGGTTGGTATGATGCGTGGTATGATGCGTGGTATGATGGTTGGTATGATGCGTGGTATGATGGTTGGTATGATGGTTGGTATGATGGTTGGTATGATGCGTGGTATGATGCGTGGTATGATGGTTGGTATGATGGTTGGTATGATGGTTGGTATGATGTGTGGTATGATGCGTGGTATGATGGTTGGTATGATGTGTGGTATGATGCGTGGTATGAGAGTTGGTATGATGCGTGGTATGATGCGTGGTATGAGAGTTGGTATGATGGTTGGTATGATGCGTGGTATGATGGTTGGTATGATGCGTGGTATAATGCGTGGTATGATGGTTGGTATGATGCGTGGTATGATGGTTGGTATGATGGTTGGTATGAGAGTTGGTATGATGCGTGGTATGAGAGTTGGTATGATTCGTGGTATGAGAGTTGGTATGATGCGTGGTATGATGGTTGGTATGATGGTTGGTATGATGGTTGGTATGATGGTTGGTATGATGGTTGGTATGATGCGTGGTATGATGGTTGGTATGATGGTTGGTATGATGCGTGGTATGAGGGTTGGTATGATGCGTGGTATGATGGTTGGTATGATGGTTGGTATGATGCGTGGTATGATGGTTGGTATGATGGTTGGTATGATGGTTGGTATGATGCGTGGTATGATGCGTGGTATGATGGTTGGTATGATGGTTGGTATGATGGTTGGTATGATGCGTGGTATGAGAGTTGGTATGATGGTTGGTATGATGCGTGGTATGAGAGTTGGTATGATGGTTGGTATGATGCGTGGTATGATGGTTGGTATGATGCGTGGTATGATGCGTGGTATGATGGTTGGTATGATGGTTGGTATGATGGTTGGTATGATGCGTGGTATGAGAGTTGGTATGATGGTTGGTATGATGCGTGGTATGAGAGTTGGTATGATGGTTGGTATGATGCGTGGTATGATGGTTGGTATGATGCGTGGTATGATGCGTGGTATGATGGTTGGTATGATGCGTGGTATGATGGTTGGTATGATGGTTGGTATGAGAGTTGGTATGATGCGTGGTATGAGAGTTGGTATGATTCGTGGTATGAGAGTTGGTATGAAGCGTGGTATGATGGTTGGTATGAGGGTTGGTATGATGTGTGGTATGATGTGTGGTATGATGCGTGGTATGATGCGTGGTATGATGGTTGGTATGATGGTTGGTATGATGCGTGGTATGATGGTTGGTATGATGGTTGGTATGATGGTTGGTATGATGCGTGGTATGATGCGTGGTATGATGGTTGGTATGATGGTTGGTATGATGGTTGGTATGATGGTTGGTATGATGCGTGGTATGAGGGTTGGTATGATGGTTGGTATGATGCGTGGTATGATGTTGGTATGATGCGTGGTATGATGGTTGGTATGATGCGTGGTATGATGGTTGGTATGATGGTTGGTATGATAGTTGGTATGATGTGTGGTATGATGGTCGGTATGAGGGTCGGTTTGATGGTTGGTATGATGGTTGGTATGATGCGTGGTATGATGTTGGTATGATGGTTGGTATGATGCGTGGTATGATGGTTGGTATGATGGTTGGTATGATGGTTGGTATGATGCGTGGTATGATGGTTGGTATGATGGTTGGTATGATGCGTGGTATGATAGTTGGTATGATGTGTGGTATGATGGTTGGTATGATGGTTGGTATGAGGGTGGGTATGATGTGTGGTATGATGGTTGGTATGATGGTTGGTATGATGCGTGGTATGATGGTTGGTATGATGCGTGGTATGATGGTTGGTTCCGAAGAATTCAGGCTGTTCTGGAGGGAAAGTGGGGAGTCCGGCCTGGTACTAGGTAGGTGTACCTAATAAACTGGCTGGTGAGTGAATATAAAGAATATAACATTCTGGTCTCACAGTAGTGAGTGCTGTTCTAGGCAAATTACTTTTTTTTGTTGCTTTTGTGCTATTTGATCAAATACTAAACTATAGCACAAAACTCATAACAGATCATTAACTATAGCACAAAACTCAGAACAGATCATCAACTATAGCACAAAACTCAGAACAGATCATCAAAGACTATAGCACAAAACTCAGAACAGATTTAATTTTAAACGTCTTTTCAATTGACTAAGTAAAACACACAATCATACAGTCACTTTTTAATTTCAAAATACAAATTTCACATTGCAATGCACCTTCATATAAAGTAATTCTCTTTCACAATGCACCTTCATATAAAGTAATTGTCTTTCACAATGCACCTTCATATAAAGTAATTGTCTGTCACAATGCACCTTCATATAAAGTAATTGTCTTTCACAATGCACCTTCATATAAAGTAATTGTCTGTCACAATGCACCTTCATATAAAGTAATTGTCTGTCACAATGCACCTTCATATAAAGTAATTGTCTTTCACAATGCACCTTCATATAAAGTAATTGTCTTTCACAATGCACCTTCATATAAAGTAATTGTCTTTCACAATGCACCTTCATATAAAGTAATTGTCTTTCACAATGCACCTTCATATAAAGTAATTGTCTTTCACAATGCACCTTCATATAAAGTAATTGTCTTTCACAATGCACCTTCATATAAAGTAATTGTCTTTCACAATGCACCTTCATATAAAGTAATTGTCTGTCACAATGCACCTTCATATAAAGTAATTGTCTTTCACAATGCACCTTCATATAAAGTAATTGTCTTTCACAATGCACCTTCATATAAAGTAATTGTCTTTCACAATGCACCTTCATATAAAGTAATTCTTTCACGCTGCACCTTCATATAAAGTAATTGTCTTTCACAATGCACCTTCATATAAAGTAATTGTCTTTCACAATGCACCTTCATATAAAGTAATTGTCTTTCACAATGCACCTTCATATAAAGTAATTGTCTGTCACAATGCACCTTCATATAAAGTAATTGTCTTTCACAATGCACCTTCATATAAAGTAATTGTCTGTCACCATGCACCTTCATATAAAGTAATTGTCTTTCACAATGCACCTTCATATAAAGTAATTGTCTGTCACAATGCACCTTCATATAAAGTAATTGTCTGTCACAATGCACCTTCATATAAAGTAATTGTCTGTCACAATGCACCTTCATATAAAGTAATTGTCTTTCACAATGCACCTTCATATAAAGTAATTGTCTGTCACAATGCACCTTCATATAAAGTAATTGTCTTTCACAATGCACCTTCATATAAAGTAATTGTCTGTCACCATGCACCTTCATATAAAGTAATTGTCTTTCACAATGCACCTTCATATAAAGTAATTGTCTGTCACAATGCACCTTCATATAAAGTAATTGTCTGTCACAATGCACCTTCATATAAAGTAATTGTCTGTCACAATGCACCTTCATATAAAGTAATTGTCTTTCACAATGCACCTTCATATAAAGTAATTGTCTTTCACAATGCACCTTCATATAAAGTAATTGTCTTTCACAATGCACCTTCATATAAAGTAATTGTCTTTTGCACACATTACTTTTTAGATATGATTCTCTTCTTTGTTAAAATACATTTTACTATTATTTAATCCGGCTGCTCTTAATTGATGACCACTTGACCTTGAGATTTTAAACTGTTTTGTCTACTGCAGATTTTGAGAACTAATATATATATATATATATATATATATATATACACACACATTTCATTCATATAAATAAATGAATTGTCTGTAATGTAGAAACAAAGAATTTACAGTAATTTACTATTATGATGATTTATGATTTTATTTCAATTAAATAAAAAATCTGATATTGACAAGATCAGAGACATACTGTATGTAATGAATCCTATATATAGTAAACATTTATCCAAAATGAAGTTGCTGGGGGTCTTTTTGATTGCTTGGCTGCATATCTTGACAACAGTTAGTACATATATTTTGGTATGTGATCATGGGGGAAAATGAAATCCACAACTCTGGTACAGTCAGTGTCTCTTACTACCTACGTACACCACTGCAATACATATGTTTTTTCCTCTAACTTTGGCACCTTTTTCAGATGTAAGTGGTATATTTTCAAAACTCTAAATACAAAATTATAAACTGATAATACTTGTAATGCCACCGATCTTATGTTCAGAACCTTTGATTGTGTATTTGTTTGGGAGGGGGGGTTCACACAGCTTTCCTGAGCCATTCATACAAAATCAAAATTTTCGACGAAATATCATGAGAACATTTAGTCTAGGCACTGAGATTTTTTGCCCATTTTTCAAGGCAAAACTGCTCCAGCTCCTTCAAGTTGGTTGTTTTCTGCTGGTGTACATCAATCTTTAAGTCATACCACAGATTCTCAATTGGATTGAGGTCTGTGGGGATGCTGCTACCTGGTCTTGCCTTGCCTGGTCTGTGAGTTTTGGTGGGCGGCCCCCTCTTGGCAGGTTTGCTGTGGTGTCATATTATTTTCATTCTTTAATAATGGATTTAAATGGTGCTCCGTGGGATGTTCAAAGTTTCTGATATTTTTTTATAACCCAACCCTAATCTGTAGTTCTCCACAACTTTGTCCCTGACCTATTTGGAGAGCTCCTTGATCTTCATGGTGCTGCCTAGTCGGTGGTGCCCCTTGCTTAGTAGTGTTGCAGACTCTGGGGCCTTTCAGAACAGGTGTATATATACTGAGATCACGTGACAGATCATGTGACACACACCACTTTTATGGTTTCAATTTTGTTGTTATTTTTTTATTTCACTTCACCAATTTGGACTATTTTGTGTATGTCCATTACATGAAATCCAAATAAAAACTTTAAATTACATTTAAATTATTTAAATTACAGCTTGCAATGCAGCAGAGTATGAAAAACGGGGGATGAATATTTTTGCAAGACACTGTACCTTATGCAGGTGCTTAACAGACTTTGCAAGTATGGTTCCCTTGCGCTCGCTGAATCTCTATGCTTAGGGTCGTTGTCCTGTTGGAAGGTGAGGTCCTGAGTGATCTGGAGTATGAGGTCCTGAGGTCCAGTATGAGGTCCAGTATGAGGTCCTGAGTGATCTGGAGCAGGTTTTCATCAAGGAGCTCTCTGTACTTTGCTCCCTTCATGTTTCCCTCGATCCTGACTAGTCTCCCAGTTCCTGCCGCTGAAAAACATCCTCACATTATGATGCTGCCACCACCATGCTTCACCGTAGGGATGGTGCCAGGTTTCCACCACAGGTGTACGCCAATCAAGTTTTTTTCACTTTGTCATTATGGGGTATTGTGTGTTTTATGTAATTTGTTGTAGAATAAGGCTGTAACATATCAGGATGTGGGGAAAAGTCAGGGGGTCTGAATTCTTTCTGAATGCACTGCAGTTTGAGTTTTTTTTTTTCAAAATTCCATAGGGTTTCAGTTAATTTATCTGAAGTCATAAATTAGGTATACCTTTAATTCAAACAGGCCACATGTCCTAAATGATTGCACAACGTTAGTCTAATATGATCCACTAATGCCAGCCTCAGGAACAACTAAACTGACGTGACAGAGGAAAGATGCAAATTGTAGACAGTTGTTGTAGACGTGTATGTGGGTATTACTGGCGGTGGCTCCCGATAGGCTAATATTTAACAAGCCAATCAAACGATTCTAAAGCGCATACATCAATTTGACAGGTTCAGCCCAACAGAAGGCTTGGGTCTCCAAAATTGCATCCCACGCAAATTACGAAGGCTCGCAAATGATTAATAACGACACAGCTATTTATAGCCTACTTCGACGTGGAAAAGGGTTGCAATACATGTTATGTTGCTTTCATTTAATTGATTTTCACCCCCCAAAAAAAAAAAAACGTATATTCTCATGCTTAATTTCAAGGTCCGAATACGCGTGGAGAGAAATGTGACGTTCCTTTGGAATTCGCCCTCCAATACAACAGATAAACGATGCTCACCATTCAGTCATTTAACTACCGTTTGATTCAACAAATTACAAGATAAAAATGTCCAAAACTTAATTTAGAAGTGTTGAAATCGAAAGAAGAGTAGACGGAAATCGTATTTCATACTTTATTTGACTAGCACTTGACATGATTTACAATAATAATAATAATACTAATTTGTGTCCATTGGCAGGTCAGTTTTACAGTTTCGTTCTCCATTATACAGTTTCGTTCTCCATTATGCAGTTTCGTTCTCCATTATGCAGTTTCGTTCTCCATTATACAGTTTCTTTCTCCTTTATACAGTTTCGTTCTCCATTATACAGTTTCGTTCTCCATTATACAGTTTCGTTCTCCATTATACAGTTTCGTTCTCCATTATACAGTTTCTTTCTCCATTATACAGTTTCGTTCTCCATTATACAGTTTCGTTCTCCATTATGCAGTTTCGTTCTCCTTTATACAGTTTCGTTCTCCATTATACAGTTTCGTTCTCCATTATACAGTTTCGTTCTCCATTATACAGTTTCGTTCTCCTTTATACAGTTTCGTTCTCCTTTATACAGTTTTGTTCTCCATTATACAGTTTCGTTCTCCATTATACAGTTTCGTTCTCCATTATACAGTTTCGTTCTCCTTTATGCAGTTTCGTTCTCCTTTATACAGTTTCGTTCTCCTCTATACAGTTTCGTTTTCCATTATGCAGTTTCGTTCTCCTTTATACAGTTTCGTTCTCCATTATGCAGTTTCGTTCTCCATTATACAGTTTCGTTCTCCATTATGCAGTTTCGTTCTCCTTTATACAGTTTTGTTCTCCATTATACAGTTTCGTTCTCCATTATACAGTTTCGTTCTCCATTATACAGTTTCGTTCTCCTTTATACAGTTTCGTTCTCCTTTATACAGTTTTGTTCTCCATTATACAGTTTCGTTCTCCATTATACAGTTTCGTTCTCCATTATACAGTTTCGTTCTCCTTTATGCAGTTTCGTTCTCCTTTATACAGTTTCGTTCTCCTCTATACAGTTTCGTTTTCCATTATGCAGTTTCGTTCTCCTTTATACAGTTTCGTTCTCCATTATGCAGTTTCGTTCTCCATTATACAGTTTCGTTCTCCATTATGCAGTTTCGTCATCCTTTATACAGTTTCGTCATCCTTTATACAGTTTCATTCTCCTTTATACAGTTTCGTTCTCCTTTATACAGTTTCGTCATCCTTTATACAGTTTCATTCTCCTTTATACAGTTTCGTTCTCCTTTATACAGTTTCGTCATCCTTTATACAGTTTCATTCTCCTTTATACAGTTTCGTTCTCCTTT
Source organism: Oncorhynchus keta (assembly GCF_023373465.1). Taxonomy (NCBI): domain Eukaryota; kingdom Metazoa; phylum Chordata; class Actinopteri; order Salmoniformes; family Salmonidae; genus Oncorhynchus; species Oncorhynchus keta. Next base: position 40,253,364 of record NC_068440.1, on the reverse strand, counting down.
ATACAGTTTCGTTCTCCTTTATACAGTTTCATTCTCCATTATACAGTTTCATTCTCCATTATACAGTTTCGTTCTCCTTTATACAGTTTCGTTCTCCTTTATACAGTTTCGTTCTCCTTTATACAGTTTCGTTCTCCTTTATACAGTTTCGTTCTCCTTTATACAGTTTCGTTCTCCATTATACAGTTTCGTTCTCCATTATACAGTTTCGTTCTCCATTATACAGTTTCGTTCTCCATTATACAGTTTCGTTCTCCATTATACAGTTTCGTTCTCCATTATACAGTTTCGTTCTCCATTATACAGTTTCGTTCTCCATTATACAGTTTCGTTCTCCATTATACAGTTTCGTTCTCCATTATACAGTTTCGTTCTCCTTTATAAAGTTTCGTTCTCCTTTATACAGTTTCGTTCTCCATTATACAGTTTCGTTCTCCTTTATACAGTTTCGTTCTCCATTATGCAGTTTCGTTCTCCATTATGCAGTTTCGTTCTCCATTATACAGTTTCGTTCTCCATTATACAGTTTCGTTCTCCATTATGCAGTTTCGTTCTCCATTATGCAGTTTCGTTCTCCATTATGCAGTTTCGTTCTCCATTATACAGTTTCGTTCTCCATTATACAGTTTCGTTCTCCATTATACAGTTTCATTCTCCATTATGCAGTTTCGTTCTCCATTATACAGTTTCGTTCTCCATTATGCAGTTTCGTTCTCCATTATGCAGTTTCGTTCTCCATTATACAGTTTCGTTCTCCATTATACAGTTTCGTTCTCCTTTATACAGTTTCGTTCTCCATTATACAGTTTCGTTCTCCATTATACAGTTTCGTTCTCCATTATACAGTTTCGTTCTCCATTATACAGTTTCGTTCTCCATTATGCAGTTTCGTTCTCCATTATACAGTTTCGTTCTCCATTATACAGTTTCGTTCTCCATTATACAGTTTCGTTCTCCATTATACAGTTTCGTTCTCCATTATACAGTTTCGTTCTCCTTTATACAGTTTCGTTCTCCATTATACAGTTTCGTTCTCCTTTATACAGTTTCGTTCTCCATTATACAGTTTCGTTCTCCTTTATACAGTTTCGTTCTCCATTATACAGTTTCGTTCTCCATTATACAGTTTCGTTCTCCTTTATACAGTTTCGTTCTCCATTATACAGTTTCGTTCTCCTTTATACAGTTTCGTTCTCCTTTATACAGTTTCGTTCTCCTTTATACATTTTCGTTCTCCTTTATACAGTTTCGTTCTCCATTATACAGTTTCATCATCCTTTATACAGTTTCGTTCTCCTTTATACAGTTTCGTTCTCCTTTATACAGTTTCGTTCTCCTTTATACAGTTTCGTTCTCCATTATACAGTTTTGTTCTCCATTATACAGTTTTGTTCTCCATTATGCAGTTTTGTTCTCCATTATACAGTTTTGTTCTCCTTTATACAGTTTCGTTCTCCATTATACAGTTTCGTTCTCCATTATACAGTTTTGTTCTCCTTTATACAGTTTCATTCCCCTTTATACAGTTTCGTTCTCCATTATACAGTTTCGTTCTCCATTATACAGTTTCGTTCTCCTTTATACAGTTTCGTTCTCCATTATACAGTTTCGTTCTCCTTTATACAGTTTCGTTCTCCATTATACAGTTTCGTTCTCCATTATACAGTTTCGTTCTCCTTTATATAGTTTCGTTCTCCATTATACAGTTTCGTTCTCCATTATACAGTTTCGTTCTCCATTATACAGTAAACACTTTGAACAGATCATCAGAATCAAAGGGGTTGTTGAAGCTGTTCTGTTCCATTCGTGTCCCATGCAACATCGTAGAGGATTATATTTTCTACGTGACTCGTGGAAGATTATATTTTCTACGTGACTTGTAGAAGATTATATTTTCTACGTGACTTTGTAGAAGATTATATTTTCTACGTGACTTGCCTACTGATACACTATACAAAAAATATTGCTCCATTACAAGTGCTACCAGTTTGAAGTTTTTTAATAAAAAGAGTTTAGAAAATTCACTACATATTTAGGGACTGAAGTGATTTAAAAAAAAAATCTCTCTCTCTCTCTCTCTGGTCAAAAGTAGTGCACTATGTAGGGAATAGAGTTCCATAGGGCTCTGGTCAAAAGTAGTGCACTATATAGGGAATAGAGTTCCATAGGGCTCTGGTCAAAAGTAGTGCACTATATAGGTTCCATAGGGCTCTGGTCTAAAGTAGTGCACTATATAGGGAATAGGGTTCTATGTAGGATGTACAGCCTCTTGTCTCTAGTTGTGGCCAGCATGGAAACTTCTGCCTTGTTAGCTGTCAGAAAATGGCTGAACTTGGAGAAGGTGTGTGTGTGTGTGTGTGTGTGTGTGTGTGTGTGTGTGTGTGTGTGTGTGTGTGTGTGTGTGTGTGTGTGTGTGTGTGTGTGTGTGTGTGTGTGTGTGTGTGTGTGTGTGTGTGTGTGTGTGTGCTGTAGAGCCCTAGGGATGAAGAGTATGGCTGAGGTCCTAGTCTATTATACAGCTGAGTGCTTCCATTCTGTTCCTCCATGTGTCACACACACACACACACACACACACACACACACACACACACACACACACAATAACATCTGAGGACATAACACACACTCTGGCCACTCTCTTTAACCACTAGGATCCCTTCTTGTGGGGAGGAAGGTATCCTAGTGGTTAGAGCGTTGGGCCAGTAATCTAAAGGTTGCTGGATCGAATCCCCGAGCTGACGAGGTCAGCGACATCTGTCGTTCTACCCCCCGAACAAGGTTAACCCACTGTTCCCCGGTAGGCCGTCATTGAAAATAAGAATTTGTTCTTAACTGACTTGCCTAGTTAAATAAAACATTTAAAAAAATAAAATATATGTTGTGCTATTCTGCCTCTGTGACCAGCTGTGAGATTTTGATGTCAAACGTGTGTGTGTGTGTGTGTGTGTGTGTGTGTGTGTGTGTGTGTGTGTGTGTGTGTGTGTGTGTGTGTGTGTGTGTGCGTGTGCGTGTGCTATACCCTGCTGTCCCTGCAGTTGTGGCCCATCAAAGCAGACAGGCTGAAAGACCTCCACCACACAGATGGAGGGAGAGAAATGGGTCAGAACAGACTGGAAGCACACAGCTCTATAATAGACTAGGACCTCAGCCATGTATTTACAACCCTTATCCACGTGTGACCAGGATCGTTCTGCAGTCAGTTTATCCAATGGCACCCTATGTCCAGAGCACTACTTTAATAACGGTTAAATAAAATAAACACTAAATATTTAGGCAAGCATATCAAACGCACAAACGTCGCACAGGTAGTCAAAATAGCAATTCATTTCTCATTAACATTGGAAACATTGGCTAGTTACTATTTTTTTTTTCAGCAAAATTGGCTCTTATATGGCAACAGTAACTATGAAGACATGACAAATGACAGGCTGTCTAAAGCAGTAGTTAATGACGTCGCATCGGAGGGACGCAAAACGAACTCGCCCTTTGTCTGGTTATCAGTCCAGATACACATGCTCAGACTGCCTAGAATGTCTGGCGACCCAGAGGTGAAACGACTAGGTAGCCTACTGTCAGACTCTGGTTACCAGTCCAGATACACATGCTCAGACTGCCTAGAATGTCTGGCGACCCAGAGGTGAAACGACTAGGTAGCCTACTGTCAGACTCTGGTTACCAGTCCAGATACACATGCTCAGACTGCCTAGAATGTCTGGCGACCCAGAGGTGAAACGACTAGGTAGCCTACTCGTGTGATACTTGATCATTGAGTGGTTAAAACGCCCAGATTGGTTTTTGCCCCAATGCAAAACTCAAGTGGAGAGTTTACCTATTTTTTTTTTCAGGAACTCTGGCTAGTGGTTACGATATGGCAGCAACTGTAAAGATTGGTCTAAATCATCACACACAACATCACACAGACAGCATTGATTGCTCCAATGCAATGCGTAGTGACTGTCTCCTGCTTGTTTCTACTTCTATATCCATGGTTGGATCACAGGTGATTGCCTCAGTCATTGTCTATTTAATCAATAATATATAATCAAAACTGGAATGATTAACATTGACTAGAAGCACTGCTAACTGACAACGGACAGTATTCACTCTCATCACAGTTCAACGTCTCACATATCAGGCTTTTTTGGGGGTTTCTTTTATTTTTATCAGAATAATAAAGACATTTTCTAGGATGTTTTGGACAGGCAGCGCTGTGGGTCAAAATCAGGTTGTATTTGTCACACACGCCGAATACAACAGGTGTAGTAGACCTTACAGTGAAATGCTGAATACAACAGGTGTAGTAAACCTCACAGTGAAATGCTGAATACAACAGGTGTAGGTAGACCTTACAGTGAAATGTTGAATACAACAGGTGTAGTAGACCTCACAGTGAAATGCTGAATACTACAGGTGTAGTAGACCTTACAGTGAAATGCTGAACACAACAGGTGTAGTAGACCTCACAGTGAAATACTGAATACAACAGGTGTAGTAGACCTCACAGTGAAATGCTGAATACTACAGGTGTAGTAGACCTCACAGTGAAATGCTGAATACTACAGGTGTAGTAGACCTTACAGTGAAATGCTGAATACAACAGGTGTAGTAGACCTTACAGTGAAATGCTGAATACTACAGGTGTAGTAGACCTTACAGTGAAATGCTGAATACAACAGGTGTAGTAGACCTTACAGTGAAATGCTGAATACAACAGGTGTAGTAGACCTCACAGTGAAATGCTGAATACAACAGGTGTAGTAGACCTCACAGTGAAATGCTGAATACAACAGGTGTAGTAGACCTTACAGTGAAATGCTGAATACAACAGGTGTAGTAGACCTCACAGTGAAATGTGCGGGGGCACCGGTACAGAGTCAATGTGCGGGGGCACTGGTTAGTGCGGAGTCAATGTGCGGGGGCACTGGTTAGTGCGGGGTCAATGTGCTGGGGGCACCGGTTAGTGCGGAGTCAATGTGCGGGGGCACTGGTTAGTGCGGGGTCAATGTGCGGGGGCACCGGTGACAGTGTCAATGTGCTGGGGGCACCGGTTAGTGCGGGTCAATGTGCTGGGGGCACCGGTTAGTGCGGGGTCAATGTGCTGGGGGCACCGGTTAGTGCGGGGTCAATGTGCTGGGGGCACCGGTTAGTGCGGGGTCAATGTGCTGGGGGCACCGGTTAGTGCGGGGTCAATGTGCTGGGGGCACCGGTTAGTGCGGGGTCAATGTGCTGGGGGCACCGGTTAGTGCGGGGTCAATGTGCTGGGGGCACCGGTTAGTGCGGGGTCAATGTGCTGGGGGCACCGGTTAGTGCGGAGTCAATGTGCTGGGGGCACGGGTTAGTGCGGGGTCAATGTGCTGGGGGCACGGGTTAGTGCGGGGTCAATGTGCTGGGGGCACCGGTTAGTGCGGGGTCAATGTGCTGGGGGCACGGGTTAGTGCGGGGTCAATGTGCTGGGGGCACGGGTTAGTGCGGGGTCAATGTGCTGGGGGCACGGGTTAGTGCGGGGTCAATGTGCTGGGGGCACCGGTTAGTGCGGGGTCAATGTGCTGGGGGCACCGGTTAGTGCGGGGTCAATGTGCTGGGGGCACCGGTTAGTGCGGGGTCAATGTGCTGGGGGCACCGGTTAGTGCGGGGTCAATGTGCTGGGGGCACGGGTTAGTGCGGAGTCAATGTGCTGGGGGCACGGGTTAGTGCGGGGTCAATGTGCTGGGGGCACGGGTTAGTGCGGGGTCAATGTGCTGGGGGCACCGGTTAGTGCGGGGTCAATGTGCTGGGGGCACGGGTTAGTGCGGGGTCAATGTGCTGGGGGCACCGGTTAGTCGAGGTAATAGGGTCCCCTGAATAATTGAATTATGTCATTAATTTCAAACATTTGATATTCTGGATTCCTGATATGTACAGTCAGAGCCGTCATGCATTTTCCTTCTTCTCTGCAAGACTACTATCCACCTAGTACTTTCAAGACTACTATCCACCTAGTACTTTCAAGACTACTATCCACCTAGTACTTTCAAGACTACTATCCACCTAGTACTTTCAAGACTACTATCCACCTAGTACTTTCAAGACTACTATCCACCTAGTACTTTCAAGACTACTATCCACCTAGTACTTTCAAGACTACTATCCACCTAGTACTTTCAAGACTACTATCCACCAAGTACTTTCAAGACTACTATCCACCTAGTACTTTCAAGACTACTATCCACCTAGTACTTTCAAGACTACTGTCCACCTAGTACTTTCAAGACTACTATCCACCTAGTACTTTCAAGACTACTGTCCACCTAGTACATTCAAGACTACTATCCACCTAGTACTTTCAAGACTACTATCCACCTAGTACATTCAAGACTACTATCCACCTAGTACTTTCAAGACTACTATCCACCTAGTACTTTCAAGACTACTATCCACCTAGTACTTTCAAGACTACTATCCACCTAGTACTTTCAAGACTACTATCCACCTAGTACTTTCAAGACTACTGTCCACCTAGTACTTTCAAGACTACTATCCACCTAGTACATTCAAGACTACTATCCACCTAGTACTTTCAAGACTACTGTCCACCTAGTACTTTCAAGACTACTATCTACCTAGTACTGTTATGACTACTATCCACCTAGTACTTTCAAGACTACTGTCCACCTAGTACTTTCAAGACTACTGTCCACCTAGTACTTTCAAGACTACTATCCACCTAGTACTTTCGAGACTACTATCCACCTAGTACTTTCAAGACTACTGTCCACCTAGTACTTTCAAGACTACTATCCACCTAGTACTTTCAAGACTACTATCCACCTAGTACTTTCAAGACTACTATCCACCTAGTACTTTCAAGACTACTATCCACCTAGTACTTTCAAGACTACTATCCACCTAGTACTTTCAAGACTACTATCTACCTAGTACTGTTATGACTACTATCCACCTAGTACTTTCAAGACTACTATCCACCTAGTACTTTCAAGACTACTGTCCACCTAGTACTTTCAAGACTACTATCCACCTAGTACATTCAAGACTACTATCCACCTAGTACTTTCAAGACTACTGTCCACCTAGTACTTTCAAGACTACTATCTACCTAGTACTGTTATGACTACTATCCACCTAGTACTTTCAAGACTACTGTCCACCTAGTACTTTCAAGACTACTGTCCACCTAGTACTTTCAAGACTACTATCCACCTAGTACTTTCAAGACTACTGTCCACCTAGTACTTTCAAGACTACTGTCCACCTAGTACTTTCGAGACTACTATCCACCTAGTACTTTCAAGACTACTGTCCACCTAGTACTTTCAAGACTACTGTCCACCTAGTACTTTCAAGACTACTATCCACCTAGTACTTTCAAGACTACTATCCACCTAGTACTTTCAAGACTACTATCCACCTAGTACTTTCAAGACTACTATCCACCTAGTACTTTCAAGACTACTGTCCACCTAGTACTTTCAAGACTACTATCCACCTAGTACTTTCAAGACTACTATCCACCTAGTACTTTCAAGACTACTATCCACCTAGTACTTTCAAGACTACTATCCACCTAGTACTTTCAAGACTACTATCCACCTTGTACTTTCAAGACTACTATCCACCTAGTACTTTCAAGACTACTATCCACCTAGTACTTTCAAGACTACTATCCACCTAGTACTTTCAAGACTACTATCCACCTAGTACTTTCAAGACTACTGTCCACCTAGTACTGTTATGACTACTATCCACCTAGTACTTTCAAGACTACTATCCACCTAGTACTTTCAAGACTACTATCCACCTAGTACTTTCAAGACTACTATCCACCTAGTACTTTCAAGACTACTATCCACCTAGTACTTTCAAGACTACTATCCACCTAGTACTGTTATGACTACTATCCACCTAGTACTTTCAAGACTACTATCCACCTACTACTTTCAAGACTACTATCCACCTAGTACTTTCAAGACTACTATCCACCTAGTACTTTCAAGACTACTATCCACCTAGTACTTTCAAGACTACTATCCACCTAGTACTTTCAAGACTACTATCCACCTAGTACTTTCAAGACTACTATCCACCTAGTACTTTCAAGACTACTATCCACCTAGTACTTTCAAGACTACTATCCACCTAGTACTTTCAAGACTACTATCCACCTAGTACTTTCAAGACTACTATCCACCTAGTACTTTCAAGACTACTGTCCACCTAGTACTTTCAAGACTACTATCCACCTAGTACTTTCAAGACTACTATCCACCTAGTACTTTCAAGACTACCATCCACCTAGTACTTTCAAGACTACTATCCACCTAGTACTTTCAAGACTACTATCCACCTAGTACTTTCAAGACTACTATCCACCTAGTACTTTCAAGACTACTGTCCACCTAGTACTTTCAAGACTACTATCCACCTAGTACTTTCAAGACTACTATCCACCTAGTACTTTCAAGACTACTATCCACCTAGTACTTTCAAGACTACTATCCACCTAGTACTTTCAAGACTACTATCCACCGAGTACTTTTATGAAGTTGACTTTAGCTATTCCAGATAGGTTGCCAATCTCCCAACCTATCTGGGCTAGCTAACGACCAAGACTCTATTCAATCTGCATTGAGGAAGTTCAGCTTTACAGCTTGATTGTAATTTAAAAAGGCTCACGCTTTGTATTTTTGAAATTTTATTATGGATCCCCATAATTATGGATCCCCATTAGCCGAAGCAGCAGCTACTCTGCCAGGGGTCCAGCTAAATGAAGGCAGTTTATACAATTTTAAAACATTACAATACATTCACAGATTTCACAACACTCTGTGTGACCTCAGGCACCTACTTCACCACTACCACATGTCTGCATTACTAAATCTATGTGTATGTATAGTGTGCATGTTATAGTGTGTGTGTGTGTGTGTGTGTGTGTGTGTGTGTGTGTGTGTGTGTGTGTGTGTGTGTGTGTGTGTGTGTGTGTGTGTGTGTGTGTGTGTGTGTGTGTGTGTGTATGCATGTGTCTGTACCAGTTCCCGCTGTTCCACAAGGTGTTTTTTTATCTGTTTTTTAAAATCTGATTCTCCTGCTGCATCAGTTACCTGATGTGGAATAGAGTTCCATGTAGTCATGGCTCTATGTAGTACTGTGGAATAGAGTTCCATGTAGTCATGGCTCTATGTAGTACTGTGGAATAGAGTTCCATGTAGTCATGGCTCTATGTAGTACTGTGGAATAGAGTTCCATGTAGTCATGTCTCTATGTAGTACTGTGGAATAGAGTTCCATGTAGTCATGGCTCTATGTAGTACTGTGGAATAGAGTTCCATGTAGTCATGGCTCTATGTAGTACTGTGGAATAGAGTTCCATGTAGTCATGGCTCTATGTAGTACTGTGGAATAGAGTTCCATGTAGTCATGGCTCTATGTAGTACTGTGGAATATAGTTCCATGTAGTCATGGCTCTATGTAGTACTGTGGAATAGAGTTCCATGTAGTCATGGCTCTATGTAGTACTGTGGAATAGAGTTCCATGTAGTCATGGCTCTATGTAGTACTGTGGAATAGAGTTTCATGTAGTCATGGCTCTATGTAGTACTGTGGAATAGAGTTCCATGTAGTCATGGCTCTATGTAGTACTGTGCTCCTCCCATAGTCTGTTCTGGACTTGGGGACTGTGAAGAGACCTCTTGTGGCATGTCTTGTGGGGTATGCATGGGTGTCCGAGCTGTGCGCCAGTAGTTTAGACAGACAGATCTGTGCATTCAACATGTCAACAGCTCTCATAAGACAGAGACAGTCACGGTAAGCGCTGCCTATGTCGGCTCAATCGCAGATGACCTTTACATTTCTATTGTGGAATCTGTAAAGCTTCAGTTCTACAGATTGACTTACAGCCCATAAACTGGCTAGCTTGTCTTACTAATGTTCTGCAATGTTTCCTCATAAATTATCTTAGCCAGCATGCCTGCTGGCAAGGTTGGTAGACTTTAGAAAAGCAAGCAATAACTAAAGGTACTGAATACACTTCACGTTCCTTTCAATCTTTCAACCACACCTTTTAGCAGAGATACAGAAAAGCTTATGTAGTTTTTATTTTATTTTTAAGGTGTGTGTGTCGGGGGGTTACAGACAGCTCAGGAGGTCTGCTTAGAAATGCAGATAAATATATATATATATATAGGAAGGAAAAAAAGGAAGGAAATCTGGTCCGGTTTAGCCCCCCTCCAGACCAGCTATTCTCATGTACTTTGTGGCTCCTGAAGGTGTCAAGAAGGGTTGGTTGGTTGGATATGTACAATAGGTATGAAGGTATCAAGCAGGGTTGGTTGGTTGGATATGTACAATAGGTATGAAGGTATCAAGCAGGGTTGGTTGGTTGGATATGTACAATAGGTATGAAGGTATCAAGCAGGGTTGGTTGGTTAGATATGTACAATAGGTATGAAGGTATCAAGAAGGGTTGGTTGGTTAGATATGTACAATAGGTATGAAGGTATCAAGCAGGGTTGGTTGGTTGGATATGTACAATAGGTATGAAGGTATCAAGAAGGGTTGGTTGGTTAGATATGTACAGTAGGTGTGAATGTGTCAAGCAGAGTTGGTTGGTTGGATATGTACAATAGGTATGAAGGTATCAAGCAGAGTTGGTTGGTTGGATATGTACAATAGGTATGAAGGTATCAAGCAGGGTTGGTTGGTTGGATATGTACAATAGGTATGAAGGTATCAAGCAGGGTTGGTTGGTTGGATATGTACAATAGGTATGAAGGTATCAAGCAGGGTTGGTTGGTTGGATATGTACAATAGGTATGAAGGTATCAAGCAGGGTTGGTTGGTTAGATATGTACAATAGGTATGAAGGTATCAAGAAGGGTTGGTTGGTTGGATATGTACAATAGGTATGAAGGTATCAAGCAGAGTTGGTTGGTTAGATATGTACAATAGGTATGAAGGTATCAAGCAGGGTTGGTTGGTTAGATATGTACAGTAGGTGTGAATGTGTCAAGCAGGGTTGGTTGGTTGGATATGTACAGTAGGTATGAAGGTATCAAGCAGGGTTGGTTGGTTGGATATGTACAGTAGGTATGAAGGTATCAAGCAGGGTTGGTTGGTTAGATATGTACAGTAGGTATGAAGGTGTCAAGAAGGGTTGTTTGGATATGTATAGTATGTGTGAAGCTAACATAGCATCCCTCTCTGTTGGATAGCCATAGCCAGCTAGCTAACATAGCATCCCTCTGTGTTGGATAGCCATAGCCAGCTAGCTAACATAGCATCCCTCTCTGTTGGATAGCCATAGCCAGCTAGCTAACATAGCATCCCTCTGTGTTGGATAGCCATAGCCAGCTAGCTAACATAGCATCCCTCTCTGTTGGATAGCCATCGCCAACTAGCTAACATGGCATCCTCTGTGTTGGATAGACATAGCCAGCTAGCTAACATGGCATCCCTCTCTGTTGGATAGCCATAGCCAGCTAGCTAACATAGCATCCCTCTCTGTTGGATAGCCATAGCCAGCGAACTAACATAGCATCCCTCTCTGTTGGATAGCCATAGCCAGCTAGCTAACATAGCATCCCTCTCTGTTGGATAGCCATAGCCAGCTAGCTAACATAGCATCCCTCTCTGTTGGATAGCCATAGCCAGCTAGCTAACATGGCATCCCTCTCTGTTGGATAGCCATAGCCAGCTAGCTAACGTAGCATCCATCTCTGTTTGAGCCAGGTGGTTGAGTAGGCTATACTAGCTAGCTGCATTCACTAGGTATTTGCAATTTGTAACTGTTTTTTAACCCTACCAAATTCACATAGAAAAAGTGTGTTATAGATATGTCATTATCATTGAAAGCAAATCTAAGAAGTGGTCGATCTGTTCTAAAGGCGCTATTTCTATGCTTCCCGTTCTTTTGATTCGTTTTTTATTTTTTTTTTTACTTTCAGTTTTGTACACCAGCTTAAAACAGCTAAAACCAGGAAATGGCTGAGTGATTTCTATCATCTTTAAGTGAGAGTGAAAAATGAATACAATTAAATTTTACTAGCTCTCTCTGATTGTCTGTGTAAAGGAAATGTTAATTAATGCATCTCGTCTTTGGAGTCATAAACAATCCTTGGTTCCTGTCTGTGCCTAGTAAAGATATGGGGGAGGGGGTGTCATGATGCTGGCCTGGGGATAGGTTTATAACAGTCATAAATACCTCTCCCCCCCCTTTTTCCTCTCTCTACCCTACTGATGTGACTATTGAAAATCCCTTGGTTAACATAGAGATTCTGGGAACATCAGAAGGTGGGGGGAAATGAACCATATTTTGGTAATCCAACCAGTTGAACATATGTGTTGGTACTTAATGAATATGATGTCAGTTTGGTTGTCATCTGAGACATTCTCATCAATGATAGGGTGACATAAACGGTACAGTGGAAAGTCTACACATTATAGTTATCAGATTCACATGGAATTGTTGTGCAATTTCAATGTTTGAATATAAAATTATTGGTGAAAAGATTCAATGTAATTTTAGCTTCCAAACAAGAGATTTGGGGTTTCATAAGGTTAGGGCTCTGCTCAATCAGTGAAGAGACATGGGTTATAAAACTATGAAAACACACCCTTCTCCCTCCACCCTATAAGCCCTTGACGAAAATGTTCACTCTGCTGTTCCGAGGATGTGAGGACGACGGACCATACGTTGAAAAGGACATAACATGTCAACTACAGAACTAAGCCAACCTCAGCGTGAGCTTTGGTTGTGAATGGTATGGACTTTGAACTCTTATTCACTAAAGAAGTGAGACATCCTAGCCGTTGAGTTAGCAACAGCAGCTGTAAACGTGGGCTAGGAGAGGACAGGCAGAGTATCCCATCTACCACCCGACGACGACAATACAACATATTCTGTTCACCACCAGAGACACTCTTCAAAGGACTCTGTTGGGCAGCACGGCCTTTCATCGACCAGCAACCTATTGAAGCGCAGCTCAGAGTAAATATTTATTGCATTTTCCTTTTCCAAATGGGCGGTAATTTAGAATGCATAAGATACTGTATTTACGATAGCACAGCTTCGCCCTTTGTTCCTCAGTCTTCCTGCTCTTTCACTCAAACCCAGCCTCTTTTCTTTGTGTAACCAGCTGTCATATCTGTTCCGTCCGCTAGGGACGTTTTCCTTTATGACATAATTTGTCATCAAGGTATAATTCATTCTGTGTATATGTAATTCTGTGTGCTTAGTTAGGTATTTAGTAAATAAATAATTAAACCCAATTTTGTATTGCTGATTCAACTTGTTAGCCAGGGTTTGTGAGCAGATGAGCAGATGAGACTGAAATAAGGTGACTTTAATTTATATTATTAATTAATATTGACTGAATATTAATATTGACTGCTATTGATGTAAAATATTACAAGGTCTTTAAGAGTTTATTCGGGAAGATAACAGCTTTATAAATATTATGTTGTGGTGCCCCAACTTTCTAGTTAATTACATTTACATTTTTTATTTTACCTTAACTAGGCAAGTCAGTTTAAGAACAAATTCTTATTTTCAATGACAGCCTAGGAACAGTGGGTTAACTGCCTGTTCAGAGGCAGAAAGACAGATTTGTACCTTGTCAGCTCGGGGTTTGAACTTGCAACCTTCCGGTTACTAGTCCAACGCTCTAACCACTAGGCTACCCTGCATGATCAGCTCAATATGGTAATATTAATTACAGAGAAAGGAATTTATAGAATAGCATGTCATATCACTTAATCCGGCATAGCCAAAGACACGACAGGGGGGAGGAGGTGTCATGACCTCCGCCATTAGCCTCTCTGTCAGAATGGCCAGAATATGTTCTATATGTTAATATAGGAGACGATGACAAACACATGCAGGAAGCAACCCTATGCAGTATGCCTATGTAGCGTGTCTGTAACCAGTATATTATCACGTTTTAGGGAAGACTCAGATGCAGACAGTGTTGAAGAAGTAATAACAGTTTATTACTAGAACAGGGGGCAGGCAAAACGACAGGTCAGTCTCAGGGTCAGAGCAGGCAGAGGTCAATCATCTAGTGTGGTGGGCAAGGTCAAGGACGGAAGACAGGCTCAGGGCACAATGGTCAAAACCGGGAAAACAGGAACTATAGAAATGACATGAGCAAAGGGAAAATCGCTGTTAGGACAGAGAACACAGGTATAAATACACAGGGGATAATGAGGGGAGATGGGAGACACCTGGAGGGGGGTGGAGACAATCACAAAGACAGGTGAAAAAGTTTAGGGTTTGACATATATAAGGGAACTAACGGGCTCCTGTTTGACATGTCTACTATGATAAATTGAGTTGGTTGTAACTTCACCAGCGCGCTGACAATTAACAATGACTCATTTAAAATTTGAGTGTCCCTGTGTAAGAATTTCCACAACAGGTCCACCCCTCCGTCTCTGGTCCCTCTCTGGTTCCTCTCTAGTCCGTCTCTGGTCCCTCTCTGGTCCCTCTCTGGTCCGTCTCTGGTTCCTCTCTGGTAACCTCTCCGGTCCCTCTCTGGTCCCTCTCTGGTCCCTCTCTGGTCCCTGTCTCTGGTCCCTCTCTAGTCCGTCTCTGGTCCCTGTCTGGTTCCTCTCTAGTCCGTCTCTGGTCCCTGTCTGGTCCCTCTCTAGTCCGTCTCTGGTCCCTGTCTGGTCCCTCTCTAGACCGTCTCTGGTCCCTGTCTGGTCCCTCTCTAGTCCGTCTCTGGTCCCTGTCTGGTCCCTCTCTAGACCGTCTCTGGTCCCTGTCTGGTCCCTCTCTAGTCCGTCTCTGGTCCCTGTCTGGTCCCTCTCTAGACCGTCTCTGGTCCCTGTCTGGTCCCTCTCTAGTCCGTCTCTGGTCCCTGTCTGGTCCCTCTCTAGACCGTCTCTGGTCCCTGTCTGGTCCCTCTCTAGACCGTCTCTGGTCCCTGTCTGGTCCTTCTCTAGACCGTCTCTGGTCCCTGTCTGGTCCCTGTCTGGTCCCTCTCTAGACCGTCTCTGGTCCCTGTCTGGTCCCTCTCTAGTCCGTCTCTGGTCCCTGTCTGGTCCCTCTCTAGTCCGTCTCTGGTCCCTGTCTGGTCCCTCTCTAGTCCGTCTCTGGTCCCTGTCTGGTCCCTGTCTGGTCCCTCTCTAGACCGTCTCTGGTCCCTGTCTGGTCCCTCTCTAGTCCGTCTCTGGTCCCTGTCTGGTCCCTCTCTAGTCCGTCTCTGGTCCCTGTCTGGTCCCTCTCTAGACCGTCTCTGGTCCCTGTCTGGTCCCTCTCTAGTCCGTCTCTGGTCCCTGTCTGGTCCCTCTCTAGTCCGTCTCTGGTCCCTGTCTGGTCCCTCTCTAGTCCGTCTCTGGTCCCTGTCTGGTCCCTCTCTAGACCGTCTCTGGTCCCTGTCTGGTCCCTCTCTAGACCGTCTCTGGTCCCTGTCTGGTCCCTCTCTAGTCCGTCTCTGGTCCCTGTCTGGTCCCTCTCTAGTCCGTCTCTGGTCCCTGTCTGGTCCCTCTCTAGTCCGTCTCTAGTCCCTGTCTGGTCCCTGTCTGGTCCCTGTCTGGTCCCTGTCTGGTCCCTCTCTGGTCCCTGTCTGGTCCCTCTCTGGTCCCTGTCTGGTCCCTGTCTGGTCCCTGTCTGGTCCCTCTCTGGTCCCTGTCTGGTGCCTCTCTGGTCCCTGTCTGGTCCCTGTCTGGTCCCTCTCTGGATTCTGCTAGCTCCCATAATAATAAACAAACTACAGAGAAATGAGTCCGCCCTGACTACTCAACCAACTGTACCCCTCCTCCCTCTCTACCCTTGCTCTTTTTCTCACTCTCCCTCTCTCTCTCCTCCCCTTCCTCCTCCCCCTCACCCCTTCTGGTAATAATTTGCTCTCATTTCATACATGTGTTTCCAGCCACAACGCTCAGATGAATAATAGATCAATTATACTGTTCCAGAATATAAAACATCTCCTAAAGTACACTTCTACCCAATATCTCAGGGCATGTATTTATATACACAACCCAAGCCACATACTAACATTTGTTTTGAAAAAGGAATACTTTATGATATGGTCATCGCACTCAAACCAACTCTACCATTGTAATCCTCTGCTCTTACGTAACATAGCTTTGGTATATATACCAACTCAACCATTGTAATCCTCTGCTCTTACGTAACATAGCTTCGGTATAATAGTCAGCATATATCTTTAGGTCTTAGCCCAGCACATCGTTTTGCCTCTTTCTTTAACAACCATTCTACATATTTCCAGATGTACTCCAGAACTATCTAATTATCCCAGGAGGTTTCCCAGGGTGTACAGACCTACTCAGGAAGTATTTATGGTGTTTGAACAACCTCTCAGGCTCCACAACTACTGTAATCTCAAACTAATAATGTTTTGAGGCCTGCCTTTCCAATGATATCTTTCTCTCTCCATTGATCTCTCTCTCTCTCTCTCTCTCTCTCTCTCTCTCTCTCTCTCTCTCTCTCTCTCTCTCTCTCTCTCTCTCTCTCTCTCTCTCTCTCTCTCTCTCTCTCTCTCTCTCTCTCTCTCTCTCTCTCTCTCTCTCTCTCCGTCTGTTCTTTTGTCTGAAGTACTTCTCTCCTCCTCTCTCTGTTATTACACAGGATCAGTGTTTGTCTCTTTTCTCTTTTGAAGAGAGTTTTCCCTCGCTTCATTACTTTTTAATAACTCTGCCTCTTTTTAATGAGTTCTGTTGTGTACACAGAGGGTGCCGGCGAAGGGCCAATTTGTGGTTTCATTACAAATGATACACCCTATTCCCTACGCAGTGCACTACTTTTAACCAAAGCACTATGGATTTCCCCATGAGCCCTTGTCAAAAGCAGTGCTCTAATGAAGGCGAATCTCATCTGATATCTCGTGTCGTCTCACCAGAGAGACCATACATTCATCTCTACAGTCAGAGGGAATACAGCACTGCCACACTCACAGCCATTTTGAGAAACATCATTTGGTCGAGTGAGTCAGTCACTGGAGAGGAAAGCTACAAACAGATAGAGGGATGGAAGAGAGAGAGAGAGATACGTGAGATTATGTTCCTTTACTTTTGCTCAACGAGGTAACGAGGTAACGAGGTAACGAGGTACCGAGGTACGGAGGTAACGAGGTAACGAGGTACCGTGTTTCTTTTTGTTGTTGTTGTTGTTTGTGTATTAGAGGGAAAGGTTGAGGGAGACAAATTGAATGAAAGAAATTGAACGAGAGAGAGAGAGAGAGAGAGAGAGAGAGAGAGAGAGAGAGAGAGAGAGAGAGAGAGAGAGAGAGAGAGAGAGAGAGAGAGAGAGAGAGAGAGAGAGAGAGAGAGAGAGAGAGAGCCATGAGGGAAGAGAGAGAAGGGTGGGAGAGAGAGAGAGTCAGAGAAAGAAGGTGACACAGGTTTGTGTGAATAGTACGGAGTAGAAAGAAGAGAAGATGAGTATGCGACCACTGGACAGTGAAATGACAACGGTAGTTCGCTGAACAAGCTAAGTGGATAGATATCTAGAATTCATATTGCAGTGCATTCTCTCAAATATCCAATTAGCCATTCCCCTCTCTCCTCCGATCTCACTTCTGGCCTCCTCACAGGCCTCTCCTCAGGCTTCTCCCCAAGCCTCTTCCCAGGCCTACAGATCCATTATAAATACAGTATTTAACCCCCACTCTGCAACCAGATGTAGGCTACTCAATCATGTTACACGAGCCTGATGGATACTGAGGCAAAACACAGGATGAAAAAACACTGCTGAATGATAAAGCAGTTTTTAGTTGGCTTTATTAGATTTTTTTTAATGACATTTTAATTCATCGGATAATACAAACACAACATTATTTCCGAGGACTTTAAAGGGATCTTCTTGCCAGAACGTGCTAGAAAGTCATTATTGTCTGAATGTTCAAGAACTTTATGATTAACTGATCATTCTAGAACTTTATAATTAACTGATAATTCTAGAACTTTATGATTAACTGATCCTTCTAGAACTTCATGATTAACTGATCATTCTAGAACTTTATGATTAACTGATAATTCTAGAACTTTATGATTAGCATGTCATTCTAGAACTTTATGATTAACTGATCCTTCTAGAACTTTATGATTAACTGATCATTCTAGAACTTTATAATTAACTGATCATTCTAGAACTTTATGAATATGTCGACTTCTGCCGAAGTTGATGCCTCTCCTTGTTCGGGTGGTGCTCGGCGGTCGACGTCACCAGCCTTCTAGCCATCATTGATCCATTTTTCATTTTCCATTGGTTTTGTCTTGTCTTTCTACACACCTGGTTTCAATCCCATTCATTACCCGTTGTGTATTTAACCCTCTGTTTCCCATCATGTCTTTGTCAGAGATTGTTTCTTGTTTCAGGTTGTTTGTATTTGGTGCGTGATGGGTCCTCGTACCCAATTTGTTTCATTTGTATTTATGGTTTTGGAGCTATGTTTTGTTTTATTAAATTACTCCATTTACTGAGTGTATTCTCCTGCGCCTGACCTCCCTGCCACCTATACACACGTTTGTGACAGAATCTCTGACCACCAATGAAGTCAGCAGGAGAAGGTACCCCGACCATGGAGGTGGAGGAGCGCGTCATGGAACATACGGTGATGATTTCCAAACTGAGCGTTGTCCAGAATATGGACCGCTGGGAGACACAGGGAGTTTTCCCAGCGCCTCCACCAGCACAACCGGGGTCTCCTCTGAACGCCCCTTTCCCAACTGAACCTAAAAGGATCCAGCTATCCATGCCACAGGGATAAGACGGAGATACTGCCGGCTGCCAGACATTCCTCCTCAAACTAAGCATGTACCTGGCCATGGTCCACCCAGCTCCATTGGACCGTGAGAAGAGTTTCGCCCTTGTCTCGTGCCTCACCGGGGAAGCCCTGGAAGGGCCAGCGCTGTGTGTGGAGGCGGAGATGCAGCGTTGGACCATTTTTTATTTTTTTATTTAACCAGGTAGTCAAGTTGGGAACCAGTTCTCATTTACAATTGCGACCTGGCCAAGATAAAGCAAAGCAGTTCGACAGATACAACGACACAGAGTTACACATGGAGTAAAACAAACATACAGTCAATAATACAGTATAAACAAATCTATATACAATGTGAGCAAATGCGGTGAGAAGGGAGGTAAAGGCAAAAAAAGCCATGGGGGTAAAGTAAATACAATATAGCAAGTAAAACACTGGAAGGGTAGTTTTGCAGTGGAATAAAGTGCAAAGTAGAAATAAAAATAATGGGGTGCAAAGGAGCAAAATAAATAAATAAATAAAATACAGTTGGGAAAGAGGTAGTTGTTTGGGCTAAATTATAGGTGGGCTATGTACAGGTGCAGTATTCTGTGAGCTGCTCTGACAGTTGGTGCTTAAAGCTAGCGAGGGAGATAAGTGTTTCCAGTTTCAGAGATTTTTGTAGTTCGTTCCAGTCATTGGCAGCAGAGAACTGGAAGGAGAGGCGGCCAAAGAAATAATTGGTTTTGGGGGTGACTAGAGAGAAATACCTGCTGGAGCGTGTGTTACAGGTGGGAGATGCTATGGTGACCAGCGAGCTGAGATAAGGGGGGACTTTACCTAGCAGGGTCTTGTAGATGACATGGAGCCAGTGGGTTTGGCGACGAGTATGAAGCGAGGGCCAGCCAACGAGAGCGTACAGGTCACAATGGTGGGTAGTATATGGGGCTTTGGTGACAAAATGGATTGCACTGTGATAGACTGCATCCAATTTGTTGAGTAGGGTATTGGAGGCTATTTTGTTAATGACATCGCCAAAGTCGAGGATTGGTAGGATCGTCAGTTTTACAAGGGTATGTTTGGCAGCATGAGTGAAGGATGCTTTGTTGTGAAACAGGAAGCCAATTCTAGATTTAACTTTGGATTGGAGATGTTTGATATGGGTCTGGAAGGAGAGTTTACAGTCTAACCAGACACCTAAGTATTTGTAGTTGTCCACGTATTCTAAGTCAGAGCCGTCCAGAGTAGTGATGTTGGACAGGCGGGTAGGTGCAGGTAGCGATCGGTTGAAGAGCATGCATTTAGTTTTACTTGTATTTAAGATCAATTGGAGGCCACGGGAGGAGAGTTGTATGGCATTGAAGCTTGCCTGGAGGGTTGTTAACACAGTGTCCAAAGAAGGGCCGGAAGTATACAGAATGGTGTCGTCTGCGTAGAGGTGGATCAGAGACTCACCAGCAGCAAGAGCGACCTCATTGATGTATACAGAGAAGGGAGTCGGTCCAAGAATTGAACCCTGTGGCACCCCCATAGAGATTGCCAGAGGTCCGAACCAGGCGAGGCAGTCATTAGAGAATCCAAGGCCTTTCAGTCTGCCGATAAGAATACGATGATTGACAGAGTCGAAAGCCTTGGCTTTAGGTCAATGAAGACGGCTGCACAGTACTGTTTTTTATCGATGGTGGTTATTATATCGTTTAGGACCCTGGAGCGTGGCTGAGGTGCACCCGTGACCAGCTCGGAAACCGATTGCACAGCGAAGAAAGCACGGTGGGATTCGAGATGGTCGGCGATCTGTTTGTTCACTTGGCTTTCGAAGACTTTAGAAAGGCAGGGTAGGATGGATATGGGTCTGTAACCGTTTGGGTCTAGAGTGTCTCCCGCTTTGAAGAGGGGGATGACCGCAGATGCTTTCCAATCTTTGGGAATCTCAGACGACATGAGAGGTTGAACAGGCTAGTAATAGGGTTTGCAACAATTTCGGCCGATAACTTTAGAAAGAAAGGGTCCAGATTATCAAGCCCAGCAGATTTGTGGGGGTTCAGATTTTGCAGCTCTTTCAGAAAATCAGACCGCGGCAGCTTTTGATTGTATTGGTGCTATTGGTTAATACATTTCGCCTTATAAATTGTTTTGTGTTGTTTGCCCACAATTATTTTAACCTTGATGCATTCTGCACCTCTGTCTTCAGTCCACCGTTGATCACAACACTCTAACTACCTCTCTCTCCTCTCTATTTTCTCTTTTTCCCAACTATACTTTTCTCCAATCCTGGGAGACTCACTTTGTCTCTTTTTTGTCTTCCCTCATGGCTCTCTCTCTCTCTCTCTCTCTCTCTCTCTCTCTCTCTCTCTCTCTCTCTCTCTCTCTCTCTCTCTCTCTCTCTCTCTCTCTCTCTCTCTCTCTCTCTCTCTCTCTCTCTCTCTCTCTCTCTCTCTCTCAATTCAATTCAATTCAATTCAAGGGCTTTATTGGCATGGGAAACATATGTTAACATTGCCAAAGCAAGTGAGGTAGACAACATACAAAGTGAATATATAAAGTGAAAAACAACAAAAATTAACAGTAAACATTACACATACAGAAGTTTCAAAACAGTAAAGACATTACAAATGTCATATTATATATATATATATACAATGTACAAATAGTTAAAGGACACAATATAAAATGAATAAGCATAAATATGGGTTGTATTTACAATGGTGTTTGTTCTTCACTGGTTGCCCTTTTCTTGTGGCAACAAAATTGCTGCTGTGATGGCACACTGTGGAATTTCACCCAAAAGATATGGGAGTTTTTCAAAATTGGATTTGTTTTCGAATTCTTTGTGGATCTGTGTAATCTGAGGGAAATATGTCTCTCTAATATGGTCATACATTGGGCAGGAGGTTAGGAAGTGCAGCTCAGTTTCCACCTCATTTTGTGGGCAGTGAGCACATAGCCTGTCTTCTCTTGAGGGCCATGTCTGACTACGGCGGCCTTTCTCAATAGCAAGGCTATGCTCACTGAGTTAATAGTCAAAGCTTTCCTTAATTTTTGGTCAGTCACAGTGGTCAGGTATTCAAATCCAATCAAAAAAATTATTTTCCTGCCAGTGTGTACTCTCTGTTCTTTTCCAATGTATTTGATATATTTTAGTTTTTTTATGATTTGGTTGGAACTAATAAACAAATAGTTGTCACAACCTTCTAACCCGTTTCTCTCCCTCCATCTGTGTGGTGGAAGTCTTTAGCCTGTCTGCTTTGATGGGCCACAACTGCAGGGTATAACACACGCACACACACACACACACACACACACACACACACACACACACACACACACACACACACACACACACACACACACACACACACACACACACACACACACACACACACACAGACAGACACACACACAGAATACAAGCACACAATCGCACAAACACATACTCTCCTTGTTTGCCAGGCTCTTTTCAGGGCTCTGTTAGATGGTATTGGGGTCATGTCCAGGGCTCTGTTAGATGGTATTGGGGTCACGTCTAGGGCTCTGTTAAATGGTATTGGGGTCATGTCCAGGGCTCTGTTAGATGGTATTGGGGTCACGTCTAGGGCTCTGTTAAATGGTATTGGGGTCACGTCCAGGGCTCTGTTAGATGGTATTGGGGTCACTTTCAGGGCTCTGTCAGTTGGTATTGGGGTCACGTCCAGGGCTCTGTCAGCTGGTATTGGGGTCACGTTCAGGGCTCTGTCAGCTGGTATTGGGATCACGTCCAGGGCTCTGTCAGCTGGTATTCGGTTCACGTCCAGGGCTCTGTCAGCTGGTATTGGGGTCACGTC
Organism: Oncorhynchus keta; assembly: GCF_023373465.1. Taxonomy (NCBI): domain Eukaryota; kingdom Metazoa; phylum Chordata; class Actinopteri; order Salmoniformes; family Salmonidae; genus Oncorhynchus; species Oncorhynchus keta. The sequence continues at coordinate 40,230,846 of NC_068440.1, read as the reverse complement.
CAGGGCTCTGTTAGATGGTATTGGGGTCACGTCCAGGGCTCTGTCAGCTGGTATTGGGGTCACGTCCAGGGCTCTGTCAGCTGGTATTGGGGTCACGTCCAGGGCTCTGTCAGATGGTATTGGGGTCACGTCCAGGGCTCTGTCAGTTGGTATTGGGGTCACGTCCAGGGCTCTGTCAGTTGGTATTGGGGTCACGTCCAGGGCTCTGTCAGATGGTATTGGGGTCACGTCCAGGGCTCTGTCAGTTGGTATTGGGTTCACGTCTCCCACTGTGACACTGGGAACACTTTTTTAAGGGAGGATAAGGAAGTGAATGAAAGGTCCTGTAACTGGACCTGATGGGAACAGAGTGGTAATTCCACTGCTGCTGATGTCCATGTGTGATATATCACATCACTGAGGAGAGCACAGAGCTGAGGGGAAGCTTTGTTTCGAGTCGAGTGGAGGGTAGTGATTGCGTGTGGGGTGTGCGTGTTTGTGTGAGTGAGTGTGTGTGTGTGTGTTTCATTGGCCAGAGATAAAAGGAATGGTGCTCTAGGTTTCCTCTCATGAATGGTGATTAGACAGGAATTATGTAACAATAACAAATTAAGTATTCATTCCTGGAACACACACAACACACACACACACACACACACACACACACACACACACACACACACACACACACACACACACACACACACACACACACACACACACACACACACAGAAGAAGGTCAGGTCAGAGAGGGAGAAGGAGAAGGTCAGATCAGAGAGGGAGAATGAGAAGGTCAGATTAGAGAGGGAGAAGTTCAGATCAGAGAGGGAGAAGGTCAGATCAGAGAGGGAGAAGATCAGATCAGAGAAGGAGAAGGTCAGATTAGAGAATGAGAAGGTCAGATCAGAGAAGGAGAAGGTCAGATCAGAGAATAAGAAGGTCAGATTAGAGAGGGAGAAGGTCAGATTAGAGAAGGAGAAGGTCAGATTAGAGAGGGAGAAGGTCGGATCAGATCAGAGAGGGAGAAGGTCAGATCAGAGAGGGAGAATGAGAAGGTCAGAAGAGAGGGAGAAGGAGAAGGTCAGATCAGAGAATAAGAAGGTCAGATTAGAGAGCTAGGTCAGATCAGAAGGGAGAATGCCAAGGTCAGATCAGACAGGGAGAAGGTCAGATCAGAGAGGAGAAGGAGAAGGTCAGAGAAACTACAGAGAGAGAGAGAGAGAGAGAGAGAGAGAGAGAGAGAGAGAGAGAGAGAGAGAGAGAGAGAGAGAGAGAGAGAGAGAGAGAGAGAGAGAGAGAGGATACCACCCAGACTCTACCCTGAAGAGAGAGAGAGAGAGAGAGAGAGATAGGGAATCTCAGAGAGAAACAGATAGGGAAGGGGAAGAGAGAGCGAAAGAGGAAGAGATAGGGAAGGGGGAGAGAGAGAGAAAGAGGAAGAGATAGGGAAGGGAGAGCGAGAAGGTCAGGGGCTGCTTTAGAGAAGGTCAAAAGCTTAAAGTTGCTTGGCAACAATAAGGACCTTCAACGGTTCCATCACACTGACAGCATGGTGAAGGCGCAATAGCACCTTAACACCTCAGGAGGCTGCAGGAATGCAGTTTGGCTCTCATTAAGACCTTCACAAACTTCTGTAGAAGAACCATTGAGAGCATCCGGTTGAGCTATATTATCACAGGGCTTTCCGTAAGGTGGTGTGGTCAGCCAAACTCATCATCGGAGGCATCGGAAGCACAGAAGATCATCAAGGACCTCAGTCACCCGAGTCACTTCCTGTTCACCTTGCTACCATCTAAAAGATCATCAAGGACCTCAGTCACCCGAGTCACTTCCTGTTCACCTTGCTACCATCTAAAAGATCATCAAGGACCTCAGTCACCCGAGCCACATCCTGTTCACCCCGCTACCATTTAGAAGGCAGAGCCAGTACAGGTGCATCAAAGCTGGGACCAAGAGACTGAGAAACAGTTTCTATCTTCAGGCCATCAGACTGTTAGCGGCCTCCACCCAGTACTCTACCCTGAATCTCAGACACTTACACTAGTGGGATACCACCCAGTACTCTACCCTGAATCTCAGACACTTACACTAGCAGGATACCACCCAGTACTCTACCCTGAATCTCAGACACTTACACTAGTGGGATACCACCCAGTACTCTACCCTGAATCTCAGACACTTACACTAGCGGGATACCACCCAGTACTCTACCCTGAATCTCAGACACTTACACTAGTGGGATACCACCCAGTACTCTACCCTGAATCTCAGACACTTACACTAGTGGGATACCACCCAGTACTCTACCCTGAATCTCAGACACTTACACTAGTGGGATACCACCCAGTACTCTACCCTGAATCTCAGACACTTACACTAGCGGGATACCACCCAGTACTCTACCCTGAATCTCAGACACTTACACTAGTGGGATACCACCCAGTACTCTACCCTGAATCTCAGACACTTACACTAGCGGGATACCACCCAGTACTCTACCCTGAATCTCAGACACTTACACTAGTGGGATACCACCCAGTACTCTACCCTGAATCTCAGACACTTACACTAGTGGGATACCACCCAGTACTCTACCCTGAATCTCAGGCACTTACACTAGTGGGATACCACCCAGTACTCTACCCTGAATCTCAGACACTTACACTAGTGGGATACCACCCAGTACTCTACCCTGAATCTCAGACACTTACACTAGCGGGATACCACCCAGTACTCTACCCTGAATCTCAGACACTTACACTAGCGGGATACCACCCAGTACTCTACCCTGAATCTCAGACACTTACACTAGAGGGATACCACCCAGTACTCTACCCTGAATCTCAGACACTTACACTAGTGGGATACCACCCAGTACACTACCCTGAATCTCAGACACTTACACTAGTGGGATACCACCCAGTACTCTACCTGAATCTCAGACACTTACACTAGTGGGATACCACCCAGTACTCTACCCTGAATCTCAGACACTTACACTAGTGGGATACCACCCAGTACTCTACCTGAATCTCAGACACTTACACTAGCGGGATACCACCCAGTACTCTACCCTGAATCTCAGACACTTACACTAGTGGGATACCACCCAGTACACTACCCTGAATCTCAGACACTTACACTAGTGGGATACCACCCAGTACTCTACCCTGAATCTCAGACACTTACACTAGCGGGATACCACCCAGTACTCTACCCTGAATCTCAGACACTTACACTAGCGGGATACCACCCAGTATCCTACCCTGAATCTCAGACACTTACACTAGTGGGATACCACCCAGTATCCTACCCTGAATCTCAGACACTTACACTAGCGGGATACCACCCAGTATCCTACCCTGAATCTCAGACACTTACACTAGTGGGATACCACCCAGTACTCTACCTGAATCTCAGACACTTACACTAGCGGGATACCACCCAGTACTCTACCCTGAATCTCAGACACTTACACTAGTGGGATACCACCCAGTACACTACCCTGAATCTCAGACACTTACACTAGTGGGATACCACCCAGTACTCTACCTGAATCTCAGACACTTACACTAGTGGGATACCACCTAGTACTCTACCACCCAGTACTCCTGAATCTCAGACACTTACACTAGTGGGATACCACCCAGTACACTACCCTGAATCTCAGACACTTACACTAGTGGGATACCACCCAGTACACTACCCTGAATCTCAGACACTTACACTAGTGGGATACCACCCAGTACACTACCCTGAATCTCAGACACTTACACTAGCGGGATACCACCCAGTACTCTACCTGAATCTCAGACACTTACACTAGTGGGATACCACCCAGTACTCTACCTGAATCTCAGACACTTACACTAGTGGGATACCACCCAGTACACTACCCTGAATCTCAGACACTTACACTAGTGGGATACCACCCAGTACTCTACCCTGAATCTCAGACACTTACACTAGCGGGATACCACCCAGTACTCTACCTGAATCTCAGACACTTACACTAGTGGGATACCACCCAGTACTCTACCTGAATCTCAGACACTTACACTAGTGGGATACCACCCAGTACACTACCCTGAATCTCAGACACTTACACTAGTGGGATACCACCCAGTACACTACCCTGAATCTCAGACACTTACACTAGTGGGATACCACCCAGTACACTACCCTGAATCTCAGACACTTACACTAGCGGGATACCACCCAGTACTCTACCTGAATCTCAGACACTTACACTAGTGGGATACCACCCAGTACTCTACCTGAATCTCAGACACTTACACTAGTGGGATACCACCCAGTACACCCTACTCCCTGAATCTCAGACACTTACACTAGTGGGATACCACCCAGTACTCTACCCTGAATCTCAGACACTTACACTAGCGGGATACCACCCAGTACTCTACCCTGAATCTCAGACACTTACACTAGTGGGATACCACCCAGTACTCTACCTGAATCTCAGACACTTACACTAGCGGGATACCACCCAGTACACTACCCTGAATCTCAGACACTTACACTAGCGGGATACCACCCAGTACTCTACCCTGAATCTCAGACACTTACACTAGCGGGATACCACCCAGTACACTACCCTGAATCTCAGACACTTACACTAGCGGGATACCACCCAGTACTCTACCCTGAATCTCAGACACTTACACTAGCGGGATACCACCCAGTACTCTACCCTGAATCTCAGACACTTACACTAGTGGGATACCACCCAGTACTCTACCTGAATCTCAGACACTTACACTAGCGGGATACCACCCAGTACTCTACCCTGAATCTCAGACACTTACACTAGTGGGATACCACCCAGTACTCTACCTGAATCTCAGACACTTACACTAGCGGGATACCACCCAGTACACTACCCTGAATCTCAGACACTTACACTAGTGGGATACCACCCAGTACTCTACCCCTGAATCTCAGACACTTACACTAGACACGGGATACCACCCAGTACTCTACCTGAATCTCAGACACTTACACTAGTGGGATACCACCCAGTACTCTACCCTGAATCTCAGACACTTACACTAGTGGGATACCACCCAGTACTCTACCTGAATCTCAGACACTTACACTAGTGGGATACCACCCAGTACTCTACCTGAATCTCAGACACTTACACTAGTGGGATACCACCCAGTACTCTACCCTGAATCTCAGACACTTACACTAGTGGGATACCACCCAGTACTCTACCCCTGAATCTCAGACACTTACACTAGTGGGATACCACCCAGTACTCTACCCTGAATCTCAGACACTTACACTAGTGGGATACCACCCAGTACTCTACCCTGAATCTCAGACACTTACACTAGCGGGATACCACCCAGTACTCTACCCTGAATCTCAGACACTTACACTAGCGGGATACCACCCAGTACTCTACCCTGAATCTCAGACACTTACACTAGTGGGATACCACCCAGTACTCTACCCTGAATCTCAGACACTTACACTAGCGGGATACCACCCAGTATCCTACCCTGAATCTCAGACACTTACACTAGCGGGATACCACCCTGAATCTCAGACACTTACACTAGTGGGATACCACCCAGTCCTACCCTGAATCTCAGACACTTACACTAGTGGGATACCACCCAGTACTCTACCTGAATCTCAGACACTTACACTAGCGGGATACCACCCAGTATCCTACCCTGAATCTCAGACACTTACACTAGCGGGATACCACCCAGTACTCTACCCTGAATCTCAGACACTTACACTAGCGGTATACCACCCAGTACTCTACCCTGAATCTCAGACACTTACACTAGCGGTATACCACCCAGTACTCTACCCTGAATCTCAGACACTTACACTAGTGGGATACCACCCAGTACTCTACCCTGAATCTCAGACACTTACACTAGCGGGATACCACCCAGTACTCTACCCTGAATCTCAGACACTTACACTAGCGGGATACCACCCAGTACACTACCCTGAATCTCAGACACTTACACTAGCAGGATACCACCCAGTACTCTACCCTGAATCTCAGACACTTACACTAGTGGGATACCACCCAGTACTCTACCCTGAATCTCAGACACTTACACTAGCGGTATACCACCCAGTACTCTACCCTGAATCTCAGACACTTACACTAGCGGTATACCACCCAGTACTCTACCCTGAATCTCAGACACTTACACTAGCGGGATACCACCCAGTACTCTACCCTGAATCTCAGACACTTACACTAGCGGGATACCACCCAGTACTCTACCCTGAATCTCAGACACTTACACTAGCGGGATACCACCCAGTACTCTACCCTGAATCTCAGACACTTACACTAGCGGGATACCACCCAGTACTCTACCTGAATCTCAGACACTTACACTAGCGGGATACCACCCAGTACTCTACCCTGAATCTCAGACACTTACACTAGCGGGATACCACCCAGTACTCTACCTGAATCTCAGACACTTACACTAGCGGGATACCACCCAGTACTCTACCCTGAATCTCAGACACTTACACTAGCGGGATACCACCCAGTACTCTACCCTGAATCTCAGACACTTACACTAGCGGGATACCACCCAGTACTCTACCCTGAATCTCAGACACTTACACTAGCAGGATACCACCCAGTACTCTACCCTGAATCTCAGACACTTACACTAGTGGGATACCACCCAGTACTCTACCTGAATCTCAGACACTTACACTAGCGGGATACCACCCAGTACTCTACCCTGAATCTCAGACACTTACACTAGCGGGATACCACCCAGTACTCTACCCTGAATCTCAGACACTTACACTAGCGGGATACCACCCAGTACTCTACCCTGAATCTCAGACACTTACACTAGCGGGATACCACCCAGTACTCTACCCTGAATCTCAGACACTTACACTAGCGGGATACCACCCAGTACACTACCCTGAATCTCAGACACTTACACTAGCGGGATACCACCCAGTACACTACCCTGAATCTCAGACACTTACACTAGCGGGATACCACCCAGTACTCTGCCCTGAATCTCAGACACTTACACTAGTGGGATACCACCCAGTACTCTACCCTGAATCTCAGACACTTACACTAGCGGGATACCACCCAGTACACTACCCTGAATCTCAGACACTTACACTAGCGGTATACCACCCAGTACTCTGCCCTGAATCTCAGACACTTACACTAGCGGGATACCACCCAGTACACTACCCTGAATCTCAGACACTTACACTAGCGGGATACCACCCAGTACTCTACCCTGAATCTCAGACACTTACACTAGCAGGATACCACCCAGTACTCTACCTTGAACCTTAGAGTCTGCTGCCCTATGTACATACAGTAGATTCATTGAACACTAACAGTGTTTATATCCTGCTTTATATGTACATTTGAAGTCGGAAGTTTACATACAACTTAGCCAATTACATTTAAACTCCGTTTTTCACAATTCCTGACATTTAATCCTATTAAAAATCCCTGTCTTAGGTCAGTTACGATCACCACTTTATTTTAAGAATGTGAAATGTCAGAATAATAGTAGAGAGAATGATTTATTTCAGCTTTTATTTCTTTCATCACATTTCCAGTGGGTCAGAAGTTTTACATACACTCAATTCATATTTGGTAGCATTGCCTTTAAAATGTTTAACTTGGGTCAAACGTGTCGGGTAGCCTTCCACAAGCTTCCCACAATAAGTTGGGTGAATTTTGGCCCATTCCTCCTGACAGTGCTGGTGTAACTGAGTCAGGTTTTCTAGGCCTCCTTGCTCGCACACATTTTTTCAGATCTGCCCACAAATGTTCTATGGGATTGAGGTAAGGGCTTTGTGATGGCCACACCAATACCTTTGTTGTCCTTAAGCCATTTTGCCACAACTTTGAAGTATGTTTGGGGTCATTGTCCATTTGGAAGATTCATTGATGTCAATTAGCCTATCAAAACTTTAACTTCCTGACTGATGACTTGAGATTTTGCTTCAATATATCCACATAATTTTCCCACCTCATGATGCCATCTATTTTGTGAAGTGCACCAGTCCCTCCTGCAGCAAAGCACCCCCACAACATGATGCTGCCACCCCCATGCTTCACGGTTGGGATGGTGTTCTTCGGCTTGTAAGCCTCCCCTTTTTCCTCCAAACATAACGATGGTCATTATGACCAAACAATTACATTTTTGTTCATCAGACCAGAGGACATTTCTTCAAAAAGTACAATCTTTGTCCCCATATGCAGTTGCAAACTGTAGTCTGGCTTTTATGGCGGTTTTGGAGCAGTGGCTTCTTCCTTGCTGAGTTGCCTTTCAGGTTATGTTGATATAGGACTTGTTTTACTGTGGATAAGGTTACTTTTGTACCCGTTTCCTCCAGCATCTTCACAAGGTCCTTAGCTGTTGTTCTGGGATTGATTTGCATTTTTCACACCAAAGTACGTTCATCTCTAGGAGACAGAACACGTCTCCTTCCTGAACGGTATGACGGCTGTGTGGTCCTTTGGTGTTTATCCTTGCGTACAATTGTTGGTACAGATGAATGTGGTACCTTCAGGCGTTTGGAAATTGCCCCAAGGAGGAAACAGACTTGTGGAGGTCTACATTTTTCTTTCTGAGTTCTGGGCTGATTAATTTAGATTTTCGAATGATGTCAAGCAAAGAGGCACTGAGGTTGAAGGTAGGCATTGAATTACATTCACAGGTACACCTCCAATTGACTCGAATGGTTTCAATTAGCCTATCAGAAGCTTCTAAAGCCATGACATAATTGTTGTGCATTATCCAAGCTGTTTAAAGGCACAGTCAATTTACCGTATGTAAACTTCTGACCCACTGGAATTGTGATACAGTGAATTATAAGTGAAATAATCTGTCTGTAAACAATTGCTGGGAAAAATGACTTGTGTCATGCACAAAGTAGATGTCCTCACCGACTTGCCAAAACTATAGTTTGTTAACAAGAAATGTGTGGAGTGGTTGAAAAACTAGTTTTAAAAGACTCCAACCTAAGTGTATTTAAACTTCCGACATCAAATGTATATAGTGTATTAAAAAAAAAAAAAAAAAAAAATATGCCATTTAGCAGACGCTTTATCCAAAGGTATATTGTCCTTACAGTCATGTGTGCATACATTCTACGTATGGGTGGTCCCGGGGATCAACCTTTAAAACCCTGGCTATACAACGCCATTGCTCTACCAACTGTCTGTACAGAAGGACCATTTTATTATTATTAGTATTATATACAATGCTCCATTTCTGTTCAAGAACAGCTCTTAGCCGTGGTATATTGTCCATATACCAGTCCCCCTCGTGCCTTATTTCTTCATTCTAGTCATGGCTCATCCTTTAAAATGACTGCTATACACACCATGTCTGTTCACATGCTGTCCGTACTGTCTATACACACCATTTCTGTTCACATGCTGTCCGTACTGTCTATACACACCAGTTCTGTTCACATGCTGTCTGTACTGTCTATACACACCAGTTCTGTTCACATGCTGTCTGTACTGTCTATACACACCATTTCTGTTCACATGCTGTCTGTACTGTCTATACACACCATTTCTGTTCACATGCTGTCTGTACTGTCTATACACACCATTTCTGTTCACATGCTGTCTATACACACCATCTCTATTCACATGCTGTCTGTACTGTCTATACACACCATTTCTGTTAATTTACTGTCCGTACTGTCTATACACACCATTTCTGTTAATTTACTGTCCGTACTGTCTATACACTCCATTTCTGTTCACATGCTGTCTGTACTGTCTATACACACCATTTCTGTTAATTTACTGTCCATACTGTCTATACACTCCATTTCTGTTCACATGCTGTCTGTACTGTCTATACACACCATTTCTGTTCACATGCTGTCCGTACTGTCTATACACACCATTTATTCTGAAGCTAATTTTCTGCAATCCTTTCCATTTTGCCTTGGGGTCGTGTACTGTGTGTTTCAATACTGGATTCTCAACATGACTGTAATATTTCTACTACTGTTCATTGTATTTTTAGTTACGTTGTTTATACACAATGCACATGTATTTACATACTGGATTATTGACATAGCTTACAAAAATATTACGAACACCTGTTCCCGAGCTGACAAGCTAAATATCGATTGTTCTGCCCCTGAGCAAGGCAGTTAACCCACTGTTCCCTGGGCGCCGAAAACGTGGCTGTCGATTAAGGCGGTTGGGTTAAATGCGGATGGCACATTTCAGTTGAATACATTCAGTTGTACATCTGACTAGGTATTGTCAGGCTTCGAAGAGTGATGTGTGTGGAGTCGGGCGCAGAAGAGCAGAGGATTCAGAAAACACCATTTATTCCGGAACAATCACAGCGAACAAAAGAGGGTAACGCCGAATACGGGCGTCACACACTCCAAAATGTACAACACCGGTACATACGCTGTACAGCGGGAAATCAATGACAGGACACTCCTGAACTTAAAACAGCAAACAAGCCCGCACGAACACAGGCGGGCTAACTGAACTTAAATAACCCCAACCCAAAACCCCAAATAAGTCTGCACAAACACAGGCGGGCTAACTGAACTTAAATAACCCCAACCCAAAACCCCAAACCAGTCTGCACGAACACAGGCGGGCTAACTGAACATAAATAACCCCAACCCAAAACCCCAAACCAGTCTGCACGAACACAGGCGGGCTAACTGAACTTAAATAACCCCAACCCAAAACCCCAAACCAGTCTGACGAACACAGGCGGGTAACTGAACTTAAATAACCCAGAACCCAAAACCCCAAACCAGTCTGCACGAACACAGGCGGGCTAACTGGTAAATAACCCCAACCCAAAACCCCAAACCAGCCTGCACAAACACAGGCAGGTTAACTGAACTTAAATAACCCCAACCCAAAACCCCAAACCAGCCTGCACAAACACAGGCGGGCTAACTGAACTTAAATAACCCCAACCCAAAACCCCAAACCAGTCTGCACAAACACAGGCGGGCTAACTGAACTTAAATAACCCCAACCCAAAACCCCAAACCAGTCTGCACGAACACAGGCGGGCTAACTGAACTTAAATAACCCCAACCCAAAACCCCAAACCAGTCTGCACGAACACAGGCGGGCTAACTGAACTTAAATAACCCCAACCCAAAACCCCAAACCAGTCTGCACAAACACAGGCGGGCTAACTGAACTTAAATAACCCCAACCCAAAACCCCAAACCAGCCCGCACGAACACAGGCGGGCTAACTGAACTTAAATAACCCCAACCCAAAACCCCAAACCAGTCTGCACGAACACAGGCGGGCTAACTGAACTTAAATAACCCCAACCCAAAACCCCAAACCAGTCTGCACAAACACAGGCGGGCTAACTGAACATAAATAACCCCAACCCAAAACCCCAAACCAGTCTGCACGAACACAGGCGGGCTAACTGAACTTAAATAACCCCAACCCAAAACCCCAAACAAGTCTGCACAAACACAGGCAGGCTAACTGAACTTAAATAACCCCAACCCAAAACCAGCAAACAAGGAACCGGTCAAACCAATTAGACCAAACAAAACGAAAAGGGGAAAAGGGATCGGTAGCAGCGAGTAGGCCGGTGACAACGAGCGCCGAGCGCCGAGCGCCACCCGAAAGGGAAGGGGAGTCACCTTCGGTGATAGTCGTGACAGGTATCCTTTTCTTTTATTTCCATGACATAGACTGACCAGATGAATCTAAGTGAAAGCTATGATCCCTTATTGATGTCACATGTTAAATCCACTTCAATCAGTCTAGATGAAAGGGGAGGAGACATGTAGATGAAAGGGGAGGAGACATGTAGATGAAGGGGAGGAGGCATGTAGATGAAGGGGAGGAGACATGTAGATGAAGGGGAGGAGGCATGTAGATGAAGAAGAGGAGACATGTAGATGAAAGTGGAGGGAGACATGTAGATGAAGAAGAGGAGACATGTTGATGAAGGGGAGGAGACATGTAGATGAAGGGGAGGAGACATGTAGATGAAGGGGGAGGATACATGTAGATGAAGGGGAGGAGACATGTAGATGAAGTGAGAGGAGACATGTAGATGAAGGGGAGGAGACATGTAGATGAAGGGGAGAGCATGGCGTAGATAAGGGGTAGTGGGTTCGATGAAGGGACCACCCATACGTAGAATGTATGCAACATGACTGTAAGGATAAAAGCGTCTGCTAAATGGGCATATATTATATATTATTATGTAGATGAAGAGGAGACATGTTGATGAAGGGAGGAGACATGTAGATGAAGGGGAGGAGACATGTTGATGAAGGGGAGGAGACATGTAGATGAAGGAGAGGAGACATGTAGATGAAGGAGGAGACATGTAGATGAAGGGGAGGAGACATGTAGATGAAGGGGAGGAGACATGTAGATGAAGGGGAGGAGACATGTAGATGAAGAAGAGGAGGCATGTAGATGAAGGGGAGGAGACATGTAGATGAAGGAGAGGAGACATGTAGATGAAGGGGAGGAGACATGTAGATGAAGATTTGGAAACATGTAGATGAAGGGAGGAGACATGTAGATGATGGGGAGGAGACATTAGATGAAGAAGTGGAACATGTAGATGAAGAAGAGGAGACATGTAGATGAAGGGAGACATGTAGATGAAGAAGGAACATGTAGATGAAGAACTGGAGACATGTAGATGAAGCTCAGGAGACATGTAGATGAAGAAGTGGAGACATGTAGATGAAGGGGAGGACACAACTCTAGATGATGGGAGGAGACATGTAGATGAAGAAGTGGAGACATGTAGATGAAGAAGTGGAGACATGTAGATGAAGGGGAGAGACATGTAGATGATGGGGAGGAGACATGTAGATGAATAGAATAATGTAGATGAAGAAGAGGAGACATGTAGATGAAGGGAGGAGACATGTAGATGAAAAAGGAGATTTTATTTGTAGATGAAGGTGAGGAGACATGTAGATGAAGGGGAGGAAATGCTTGTGAAGGGGAGGAGACATGTAGATGAAGGGGAGGAGACATGTAGATGAAGGGGAGGAGACATGTAGATGAAGGGGGAGGAGACATGTAGATGAAGGGGAGGAGACATGTAGATGAAGGGGGAGGAGACATGTAGATGAAGGGGAGGAGACATGTAGATGAAGGGGAGGAGACGGGGTTAAAGAAGGATTTTTAAACCTTGAGGCAATTGAGACATGGATTGTGTATGTGTCCAATTCAGAGGGTGAATGGGCAAGGCAAAATATTTAAATACCTTTGAATGGGGTATGGTGTCAAGAACTGAACGGGGTGTCAAGAACTGCAACGCTGCTGGGTTTTTCAAGCTCAGCAGTTTCCCATGTGCATCAAGAATGGTCCACCACCGAAGGTCATCAACTGGACACAACTCTGGGAAGCATTGGAGTCGACATGGGCCAGCATCACTCTGGAACGCTTTCGACAGCTTGTAGAGTCCACGTCCTGATGAATTGAGGCCGTTCTGAGGGCAAAAGCGTTATCAATATGAATAATGTTTTCTCAGTATATCTACTGCTGTATCATTGTTAGTATATCTAGAATAAATAAATAAAGGTGTTCCTAATGTTTTGTCCCTCATCTACTATCATTGTTAGTATATCTAGAATAAATAAATAAAGGTGTTCGGGCTAATGTTTTGTCCACTCATCTACTATCATTGTTAGTATATCTAGAATAAATAAATAAAGGTGTTCCTAATGTTTTGTCCACTCATCTACTATCATTGTTAGTATATCTAGAATAAATAAATAAAGGTGTTCCTAATGTTTTGTCCACTCATCTACTATCATTGTTTATATCTAAATAAATCAAATCAAAGGTGTTTTATTTGTCACTCATCTACTATCATTGTTAGTATATCTAGAATAAATAAATAAAGGTGTTCCTAATGTTTTGTCCACTCATCTACTATCATTGTTAGTATATCTAGAATAAATAAATAAAGGTGTTCCAAAACTGATTTGTCCACTCATCTACTATCATTGTTAGTATATCTAGAATAAATAAATAAAGGTGTTCCTAATGATTGGTCCACTCATCTACTATCATTGTTAGTATATCTAGAATAAATAAATAAAGGTGTTCCTAATGTTTTGTCCACTCATCTACTATCATTGTTAGTATATCTAGAATAAATAAATAAAGGTGTTCCTAATGTTTTGTCCACTCATCTACTATCATTGTTAGTATATCTAGAATAAATAAATAAGGTGCATTGTTTAAAGTGGTTTTGTCCACTCATCTACTATCATTGTTAGTATATCTAGAATAAATAAATAAAGGTGTTCCTAATGTTTTGTCCACTCATCTACTATCATTGTTAGTATATCTAGAATAAATAAATAAAGGTGTTCCTAATGTTTTGTCCACTGATCTACTATCATTGTCAGTATATCTAGAATAAATAAATAAAGGTGTTCCTAATGTTTTGTCCACTCATCTACTATCATTTTTAGTATATCTAGAATAAATAAATAAAGGTGTTCCTAATGTTTTGTCCACTCATCTACACTCATTGTTAGTATATCTAGAATAAATAAATAAAGGTGTTCCTAATGTTTTGTCCACTCATCTACTATCATTGTTAGTATATCTAGAATAAATAAATAAAGGTGTTCCTAATGATTTGTCCACTCATCTACTATCATTGTTAGTATATCTAGAATAAATAAATAAAGGTGTTCCTAATGTTTTGTCCACTCATCTACTATCATTGTTAGTATATCTAGAATAAATAAATAAAGGTGTTCCTAATGTTTTGTCCACTCATCTACTATCATTGTTAGTATATCTAGAATAAATAAATAAAGGTGTTCCTAATGATTTGTCCACTCATCTACTATCATTGTTAGTATATCTAGAATAAATAAATAAAGGTGTTCCTAATGTTTTGTCCACTCATCTACACTCATTGTTAGTATATCTAGAATAAATACATAAAGGTGTTCCTAATGATTTGTCCACTCATCTACTATCATTGTTAGAATATCTAGAATAAATAAATAAAGGTGTTCCTAATGATTTGTCCACTCATCTACTATCATTGTTAGTATATCTAGAATAAATAAATAAAGGTGTTCCTAATGATTTGTCCACTCATCTACTATCATTGTTAGTATATCTAGAATAAATAAATAAAGCTGTTCCTAATGTTTTGTCCACTCATCTACACTCATTGTTAGTATATCTAGAATAAATTAATCCGTTGTAGATACATATAGATTACATTTGGATGACTGTTACATTGATATTTGGGTTGTTAATTCGTTCCGACATTTCTTAATTTCTTGTGGTGTTTTTTTATATATATATATATACCTGTATATAGATTTTTTAAGTAGGTGTTGAACATTTTACTCCGTTGTTAGGAGCTAGTAACATATCCATTTCCCTGTACCCGCTATACCATCTACTAAACTGTGTACGTTGTTAGGAGCTAGTAACATATCCATTTCCCTGTACCCGCTATACCATCTACTAAACTGTGTACGTTGTTAGGAGCTAGTAACATATCCATTTCCCTGTACCCGCTATACCATCTACTAAACTGTGTACGTTGTTAGGAGCTAGTAACATATCCATTTCCCTGTACCCGCTATACCATCTACTAAACTGTGTACGTGACCAAGAAACTTTGATTTTATTTTATTTTAATTAAATGTCAGGACACCTGTCAGCTGTCAGGAGGGGAGGAAGAGTCAAGTGTTGAGAGAGAGATACATAATGAGACAGAGATAGTCAGAGAGAGGAGAGACCCCCAGTTGTAAATGTCATGTGTTGATATGCAGGCGAACAATCCCCATCTGCTAAATGTCAGCTGATTGTTTTAGGGGACGGGACGGTGTAATCCTGCAGGAGAGGTTGACAGCTTGTCCGCTGTAGGAAATGTTAATCCCATCCCTGGTTGTTGTGTGTCAATAGGCCCTAGATTAGACAGTTTCCTTTGATTTGTCTTGTACCTTGGTCCCACTACTCTGTCATATCGACCCCTGCCTGCCTTGACCTGTCGTTTGCCTGCCCCTGTTGCTACAATTAACATAGTTATTTCTACAGTCTGCACTTGGGAATGACCTGGATTCCTGATAGTCTCCTCATGAAAAAAAATGGTCCACCCTCATCTTAAATAGCACTGACCGCCACTGATCTGTTTGTGTGTGTGTGTGTGTGTGTGTGTGTGTGTGTGTGTGTGTGTGTGTGTGTGTGTGTGTGTGTGTGTGTGTGTGTGTGTGTGTGTGTGCGTGCGTGCGTGCGTGCGTGCGTGTGTGTGTGTGTGTGTGTGTTTGCATGCATGTGTGTAGTTGTGCATGCATGTGGGTGTGTGGTGTGTGTGTGTGTGTGTGTGTGTGTGTGTGTGTGTGTGTGTGTGTGTGTGTACAGACCAGGTTCCAGACCTCTCTCCCAGGGGGAGTTATTGGAAGTGTCTCCTCTTCCCTAAAAAGCTGCTGAATTATTCACTGTGACCTGGTTTGGGCCTATTAGTTTGACAGTAGACTAGAACTCTCTCTCACTGTGACCTGGTTTGGGCCTATTAGTTTGACAGTAGACTAGAACTCTCTCTCACTGTGACCTGGTTGGGGCCCATCAGTTTGACAGTAGACTAGAACTCTCTCTCACTGTGACCTGGTTGGGCCCATCAGTTTGACAGTAGATTAGAACTCTCTCTCACTGTGACCTGGTTTGGGCCCATCAGTTTGACAGTAGACTAGAACTCTCTCTCACTGTGACCTGGTTGGGCCCATCAGTTTGACAGTAGACTAGAACTCTCTCTCACTGTGACCTGGTTGGGGCCCATCAGTTTGACAGTAGACTAGAACTCTCTCTCACTGTGACCTGGTTGGGCCCATCAGTTTGACAGTAGACTAGAACTCTCTCTCACTGTGACCTGGTTGGGGCCCATCAGTTTGACAGTAGACTAGAACTCTCTCTCACTGTGACCTGGTTTGGGCCCATCAGTTTGACAGTAGACTAGAACTCTCTCTCACTGTGACCTGGTTTGGGCCCATCAGTTTGACAGTAGATTAGAACTCTCTCTCACTGTGACCTGGTTGGGCCCATCAGTTTGACAGTAGACTAGAACTCTCTCTCACTGTGACCTGGTTTGGGCCCATCAGTTTGACAGTAGACTAGAACTCTCTCTCACTGTGACCTGGTTGGGCCCATCAGTTTGACAGTAGACTAGAACTCTCTCTCACTGTGACCTGGTTGGGCCCATCAGTTTGACAGTAGACTAGAACTCTCTCTCACTGTGACCTGGTTGTGGGCCCATCAGTTTGACAGTAGATTAGAACTCTCTCTCACTGTGACCTGGTTGGGCCCATCAGTTTGACAGTAGATTAGAACTCTCTCTCACTGTGACCTGGTTGGGCCCATCAGTTTGACAGTAGATTAGAACTCTCTCTCACTGTGACCTGGTTGGGGCCCATCAGTTTGACAGTAGACTAGAACTCTCTCTCACTGTGACCTGGTTGGGGCCCATCAGTTTGACAGCAGACTAGAACTCTCTCTCACTGTGACCTGGTTGGGCCCATTAGTTTGACAGTAGATTAGAACTCTCTCTCACTGTGACCTGGTTGGGCCCATTAGTTTGACAGTAGACTAGAACTCTCTCTCACTGTGACCTGGTTGGGCCCATCAGTTTGACACTGTGACCTGGTTGGGGCCCATCAGATTAGAACTCTCTCTCACTGTGACCTGGTTGGGGCCCATTAGTTTGACAGTAGATTAGAACTCTCTCTCACTGTGACCTGGTTGGGCCCATTAGTTTGACAGTAGACCAGAACTCTCTCTCACTGTGACCTGGTTGGGGCCCATCAGTTTGACAGTAGACTAGAACTCTCTCTCACTGTGACCTGGTTTGAATGTTTACTTACTGAATGTTTACTTACTGAATGTTAACTTACTGAATGTTTACTTATACCATTTTGATATTGTGTTTTATTTTTCCTGCATATCCTGTCCCCGACTTTTACCACCACCCTAACCCACACTATACCCCAGACCACATGTTATCTATCACCACCACCCTAACCCACACTATACCCCAGACCACATGTTATCACCACTACACCCCAGACCACATGTTATCACCACTATACCCCAGACCACATGTTATCACCACTATACCCCAGACCACATGTTATCACCACTATACCCCAGACCACATGTTATCACCACTATACCCCAGACCACATGTTATCACCACTATACCCCAGACCACATGTTATCACCACTATACCCCAGACCACATGTTATCACCACTATACCCCAGACCACATGTTATCACCACTATACCCCAGACCACATGTTATCACCACTATACCCCAGACCACATGTTATCACCACTATACCCCAGACCACATGTTATCACCACTATACCCCAGACCACATGTTATCACCACTATACCCCAGACCACATGTTATCACCACTATACCCCAGACCACATGTTATCACCACTATACCCCAATCATCTGTCTGACTGACAGGCTCATCATAGAGGTAAACCAATCATCTGTCTGACTGAAAGGCTCATCATAGAGGTAAACCAATCACCTGTCTGACTGACAGGCTCATCGTAGAGGTAAACCAATCATCTGTCTGTCTGAAAGGCTCATCATAGAGGTAAACCAATCATCTGTCTGGCTGACAGGCTCATTATAGAGGTAAACCAATCATCTGTCTGGCTGACAGGCTCATTATAGCGGTAAACCAATCATCTGTCTGTCTGACAGGCTCATCATAGAGGTAAACCAATCATCTGTCTGGCTGACAGGCTCATTATAGCGGTAAACCAATCATCTGTCTGGCTGACAGGCTCATTATAGAGGTAAACCAATCATCTGTCTGGCTGACAGGCTCATTATAGAGGTAAACCAATCATCTGTCTGTCTGACAGGCTCATCATAGAGGTAAACCAATCATCTGTCTGACTGACAGGCTCATTATAGAGGTAAACCAATCATCTGTCTGTCTGACAGGCTCATCATAGAGGTAAACCAATCATCTGTCTGACTGACAGGCTCATTATAGAGGTAAACCAATCATCTGTCTGTCTGACAGGCTCATCATAGCGGTAAACCAATCATCTGTCTGACTGACAGGCTCATCATAGAGGTAAACCAATCATCTGTCTGTCTGACAGGCTCATCATAGAGGTAAACCAATCATCTGTCTGTCTGACAGGCTCATCATAGAGGTAAACCAATCATCTGTCTGACTGACAGGCTCATCATAGCGGTAAACCAATCATCTGTCTGTCTGACAGGCTCATCATAGAGGTAAACCAATCATCTGTCTGTCTGACAGGCTCATCATAGCGGTAAACCAATCATCTGTCTGACTGACAGGCTCATCATAGCGGTAAACCAATCATCTGTCTGTCTGACAGGCTCATCATAGAGGTAAACCAATCATCTGTCTGACTGACAGGCTCATCATAGCGGTAAACCAATCATCTGTCTGTCTGACAGGCTCATCATAGAGGTAAACCAATCATCTGTCTGACTGACAGGCTCATCATAGCGGTAAACCAATCATCTGTGTGACTGACAGGCTCATCATAGAGGTAAACCAATCATCTGTCTGACTGACAGGCTCATCATAGCGGTAAACCAATCATCTGTGTGACTGACAGGCTCATCATAGCGGTAAACCAATCATCTGTCTGACTGACAGGCTCATCATAGAGGTAAACCAATCATCTGTCTGTCTGACAGGCTCATTATAGAGGTAAACCAATCATCTGTGTGACTGACAGGCTCATCATAGAGGTAAACCAATCATCTGTCTGACTGACAGGCTCATCATAGAGGTAAACCAATCATCTGTCTGACTGACAGGCTCATTATAGAGGTAAACCAATCATCTGTCTGACTGACAGGCTCATCATAGAGGTAAACCAATCATCTGTCTGTCTGACAGGCTCATTATAGAGGTAAACCAATCATCTGTCTGTCTGACAGGCTCATTATAGAGGTAAACCAATCATCTGTCAGTCTGACAGGCTCATCATAGAGGTAAACCAATCATCTGTCAGTCTGACAGGCTCATCATAGCGGTAAACCAATCATCTGTCTGGCTGACAGGCTCATTATAGAGGTAAACCAATCATCTGTCTGTCTGACAGGCTCATCATAGAGGTAAACCAATCATCTGTCTGTCTGACAGGCTCATTATAGAGGTAAACCAATCATCTGTCTGTCTGACAGGCTCATCATAGAGGTAAACCAATCATCTGTCTGACTGACAGGCTCATCATAGAGGTAAACCAATCATCTGTCTGACTGACAGGCTCATCATAGAGGTAAACCAATCATCTGTGTGACTGACAGGCTCATCATAGAGGTAAACCAATCATCTGTCTGACTGACAGGCTCATTATAGAGGTAAACCAATCATCTGTCTGTCTGACAGGCTCATCATAGAGGTAAACCAATCATCTGTCTGGCTGACAGGCTCATTATAGCGGTAAACCAATCATCTGTCTGTCTGACAGGCTCATTATAGAGGTAAACCAATCATCTGTCTGACTGACAGGCTCATCATAGCGGTAAACCAATCATCTGTCTGGCTGACAGGCTCATCATAGAGGTAAACCAATCATCTGTCTGTCTGACAGGCTCATCATAGAGGTAAACCAATCATCTGTCTGTCTGACAGGCTCATCATAGCGGTAAACCAATCATCTGTCTGTCTGACAGGCTCATCATAGAGGTAAACCAATCATCTGTCTGTCTGACAGGCTCATCATAGCGGTAAACCAATCATCTGTCTGACTGACAGGCTCATCATAGCGGTAAACCAATCATCTGTCTGACTGACAGGCTCATCATAGAGGTAAACCAATCATCTGTCTGACTGACAGGCTCATCATAGCGGTAAACCAATCATCTGTCTGTCTGACAGGCTCATCATAGAGGTAAACCAATCATCTGTCTGACTGACAGGCTCATTATAGAGGTAAACCAATCATCTGTCTGACTGACAGGCTCATCATAGAGGTAAACCAATCATCTGTCTGACTGACAGGCTCATCATAGAGGTAAACCAATCATCTGTCTGACTGACAGGCTCATCATAGAGGTAAACCAATCATCTGTGTGACTGACAGGCTCATCATAGAGGTAAACCAATCATCTGTCTGACTGACAGGCTCATCATAGAGGTAAACCAATCATCTGTCTGACTGACAGGCTCATCATAGAGGTAAACCAATCATCTGTCTGTCTGACAGGCTCATCATAGAGGTAAACCAATCATCTGTCTGACTGACAGGCTCATCATAGAGGTAAACCAATCATCTGTCTGTCTGACAGGCTCATCATAGAGGTAAACCAATCATCTGTCTGACTGACAGGCTCATCATAGAGGTAAACCAATCATCTGTCTGTCTGACAGGCTCATCATAGAGGTAAACCAATCATCTGTCTGACTGACAGGCTCATCATAGAGGTAAACCAATCATCTGTCTGACTGACAGGCTCATCATAGAGGTAAACCAATCATCTGTCTGTCTGACAGGCTCATCATAGAGGTAAACCAATCATCTGTCTGTCTGACAGGCTCATCATAGAGGTAAACCAATCATCTGTCTGACTGACAGGCTCATTATAGAGGTAAACCAATCATCTGTCTGTCTGACAGGCTCATCATAGAGGTAAACCAATCATCTGTCTGTCTGACAGGCTCATCATAGAGGTAAACCAATCATCTGTCTGTCTGACAGGCTCATTATAGAGGTAAACCAATCATCTGTCTGTCTGACAGGCTCATCATAGAGGTAAACCAATCATCTGTCTGTCTGACAGGCTCATCATAGAGGTAAACCAATCATCTGTCTGTCTGACAGGCTCATTATAGAGGTAAACCAATCATCTGTCTGTCTGACAGGCTCATCATAGAGGTAAACCAATCATCTGTCTGTCTGACAGGCTCATCATAGAGGTAAACCAATCATCTGTCTGACTGACAGGCTCATCATAGAGGTAAACCAATCATCTGTCTGTCTGACAGGCTCATCATAGAGGTAAACCAATCATCTGTCTGTCTGACAGGCTCATCATAGAGGTAAACCAATCATCTGTCTGTCTGACAGGCTCATTATAGAGGTAAACCAATCATCTGTCTGTCTGACAGGCTCATCATAGAGGTAAACCAATCATCTGTCTGACTGACAGGCTCATCATAGAGGTAAACCAATCATCTGTCTGTCTGACAGGCTCATTATAGAGGTAAACCAATCATCTGTCTGTCTGACAGGCTCATTATAGAGGTAAACCAATCATCTGTCTGTCTGACAGGCTCATCATAGAGGTAAACCAATCATCTGTCTGTCTGACAGGCTCATCATAGAGGTAAACCAATCATCTGTCTGTCTGACAGGCTCATTATAGAGGTAAACCAATCATCTGTCTGTCTGACAGGCTCATTATAGAGGTAAACCAATCATCTGTCTGTCTGACAGGCTCATCATAGAGGTAAACCAATCATCTGTCTGTCTGACAGGCTCATTATAGAGGTAAACCAATCATCTGTCTGTCTGACAGGCTCATCATAGAGGTAAACCAATCATCTGTCTGTCTGACAGGCTCATCATAGAGGTAAACCAATCATCTGTCTGTCTGACAGGCTCATTATAGAGGTAAACCAATCATCTGTCTGTCTGACAGGCTCATCATAGAGGTAAACCAATCATCTGTCTGACTGACAGGCTCATCATAGAGGTAAACCAATCATCTGTCTGTCTGACAGGCTCATCATAGAGGTAAACCAATCATCTGTCTGTCTGACAGGCTCATCATAGAGGTAAACCAATCATCTGTCTGACTGACAGGCTCATTATAGAGGTAAACCAATCATCTGTCTGTCTGACAGGCTCATCATAGAGGTAAACCAATCATCTGTCTGGCTGACAGGCTCATTATAGCGGTAAACCAATCATCTGTCTGGCTGACAGGCTCATTATAGCGGTAAACCAATCATCTGTCTGGCTGACAGGCTCATTATAGCGGTAAACCAATCATCTGTCTGTCTGACAGGCTCATCATAGAGGTAAACCAATCATCTGTCTGTCTGACAGGCACATCATAGAGGTAAACCAATCATCTGTGTGACTGACAGGCTCATCATAGAGGTAAACCAATCATCTGTCTGTCTGACAGGCTCATTATAGAGGTAAACCAATCATCTGTCTGTCTGACAGGCTCATCATAGAGGTAAACCAATCATCTGTCTGTCTGACAGGCTCATCATAGAGGTAAACCAATCATCTGTCTATCTGACAGGCTCATTATAGAGGTAAACCAATCATCTGTCTGTCTGACAGGCTCATTATAGAGGTAAACCAATCATCTGTCTGTCTGACAGGCTCATCATAGAGGTAAACCAATCATCTGTCTTTCTGACAGGCTCATCATAGAGGTAAACCAATCATCTGTCTGTCTGACAGGCTCATTATAGAGGTAAACCAATCATCTGTCTGTCTGACAGGCTCATCATAGAGGTAAACCAATCATCTGTCTGTCTGACAGGCTCATCATAGAGGTAAACCAATCATCTGTCTGACTGACAGGCTCATCATAGCAGTAAACCAATCATCTGGCTGACTGACAGGCTGATCATAGAGGTAAACCAATCATCTGTCTGTCTGACAGGCTCATCATAGAGGTAAACCAATCATCTGTCTGACTGACAGGCTCATCATAGAGGTAAACCAATCATCTGTCTGACTGACAGGCTCATCATAGAGGTAAACCAATCATCTGTCTGTCTGACAGGCTCATTATAGAGGTAAACCAATCATCTGTCTGACTGACAGGCTCATCATAGAGGTAAACCAATCATCTGTCTGACTGACAGGCTCATCATAGAGGTAAACCAATCATCTGTCTGACTGACAGGCTCATCATAGAGGTAAACCAATCATCTGTCTGACTGACAGGCTCATTATAGAGGTAAACCAATCATCTGTGATTTCCCAGCATTCTGAACGCTGCTGTTGCAGTCTATTTCGGCACATTCCTCGCATTGAGACATTAAGATATTAATGAACATGATGAATGTATCGTAATGGAGAGAGGAAATGCTAATTACATTTGATTAAACTCAAAACCAGCGTATGTTGCTATTGTATGCCTATTGTATGCCTATTGTATACCTATTGTATGCCTATTGTATGCCTTGCTGGGTAAAGACTCATTTAAATTCTAAACTTTTTTCTTAGAGGTTCAAACTCTACATTGATGTATGTGTGAAAAGCAGTGTTTTTCTGTCTGACTGGAAGATTGACATGGTGAGTTAATTAGCCTTCAATGTTCTCTGTAATGAGGAACATGTTGACGAATTCTTGTCTTTCTGCCGTCAATTATCTTCGCTATAACAGTCACTACAAATATAATAGGAATCGTAGATTTCCCTGACCCATATCACCTGTCTAGGAAAAACTCTGGGCCCTAGATATGAGATTTGGCTTGGGCTAAAGAGATTTTACTCGTAATATAAAATAGTCAGGTCAAGTGATTCAGGTCAAGTGGGTCAGGTCAATTGGGTCAGGTCAATTGGGTCATGTTCAATTTGGGTTGAGAAATATATCGAATTCATTCAATGTTTTTTGCCCAATATTCCAAATGTATCGCAAGAATCAAGTTTTTATTTGATCTTATTACCACTTGTTCTCATGTTGTCTTTTTGGTCTCGTTTTGTTCACTCCTTCTGTGCTGTGTGGAACTCCCAATTGACACCAGAGATCTGTAAATAATGACAAGATGCTCACGTCGCCCCCTTAAAAATGTGAGGCAGGAAGGCAGGCGATAAGATCCGGTCCAAATTAAACCCATAGAAATGCATTTGGCTTATTTTGGACATATTTTGGGTGGGGGAATCCTCTCTCTTCGCCTCTTTTTCTCTGTTTACACACACCAAGCCCCTCCCCCTGACACTCACACCAAGCCCCTCCTCCTGAAACTCACACCAAGCCCCTCCTCCTGCCACTCACACCAAGCCCCTCCTCTTGCCACTCACACCAAGCCCCTCACCCTGCCACACACACCAAGCCCCTCCCCTGCCACACACACCAAGCCCCTCCTCCTGAAACTCACACCAAGCCCCTCCTCCTGCCACTCACACCAAGCCCCTCCTCCTGCCACTCACACCAAGCCCCTCCCCCTGCCACACACACCAAGCCCCTCCCCCTGCCACACACACCAAGCCCCTCCTCCTGAAACTCACACCAAGCCCCTCCTCCTGCCACTCACACCAAGCCCCTCCCCCTGTCACACACACCAAGCCCCTCCCACTGCCACTCACACCAAGCCCCTCCCCCTGCCACTCACAACAACAAAGATGAGAGATCAAATCAAAATCAAATCTTTTTTTTTTGTCACGTGCCGAATACAACAGCTGTAGACCTTTCAGTGAAATGCTTACTTACAAGCCCCTAACCAACAATGCAGTTTAAAAAATACAAATAAGAATAAGAAATAAAAGTAACAAGTAGTTCAAGAGAAGCAGTAAAATAACAATAGTGAGACTATATACAGGGGTTACCGATACAGATTCAATGTGGAGGCGATATACAGGGGGTACCGATACAGAGTCAATCTGGAGGTTATATACAGGGGGTACCGGTACAGAGTCAATGTGGAGACTATATACAGGGGGTACCGGTACAGAGTCAATGTGGAGACTATATACAGGGGTTACCCATACAGAGTCAATGTGCGAGGGCACCTGTTAGTTGAGGTAATTGAGGTAATATGTACATGTAGGTAGAGTAATTAAAGTGACTATGCATAGATGATAACAACAGAGAGTAGCAGCGGCGTAAAAAGGGGGAATGCAACTAGTCAGGGTAGTCATTCGATTAGATGTTCAGGAGTCTTATTGCTTGGGGTGTAGAAGCTGTTGAGAAGCCTCTTGGACCTAGTCTTGGTGCTCCGGTACTGCTTGCCGTGCTGTAGCAGAGAGAACAGTCTATGACTTGGATGGCTGGTGTCTTTGACATTTTTTAGGGCTTTCCTCTGACATCGCCTGGTATAGAAATTCTGCCTGACAGGAAGCTTCGCCCCAGTGATGTACTGGGCCATACGCACTACCCTCTGTACAGCCTTGCGGTCAGATGCCAAGCAGTCGCCATACCAAGCGGTGATGCAGCCAGTCAAGATGCTCTCAATGGTGTAGTGTAGAACATTTTGAGGATCTGAGGGCCCGTGCCAAATCTTTTCACCTTCCCGAGTGGGAAGAGGCGTTGTTCACCACCGTAATAATTCCTTCGTGATGTGAAGAGGAACTTGCATCTCTCTACCCACTCCAGCCCCGTGGACGGGGGCTTGCTCCGCATTCCATTTCCTGTAGGTCCACGATCAGATCCTTTTGTCTTGCTGACGTTGAGAGGGAGAGGCTGTTATGCTGGCACCACACTGCCAGGTCTCTGACCTCCTCCCTATAGTATGCCTCATCGTCGTTGGTGATCACCATCGCCTACCACCGTCGTGTCATCAACAAACGTAATGATGTGTTGGAGTGTTGGGGTCATAGTTGAACAGTTTGGGGAATATTCAGAGGTGGAAACTTTCTGTGGGAATTAATGGGAATATTTGGGAATTAATGGGAATATGTACAAATGAATACCATTTAAGTGTAGATGTTTTTTTGCATTGGATATATATGTATTTACCACATCATATGGAGACAGAAACATAAACCTTTCCCTTATCATAAGTAGACATAATTGCACATTTTTAAAAAAATCTTTCCAATATTGTTACGAACTGAACTTTAATTAAATTATTTGACTCTTCACATGGGATGATTTCACTGAACAACAAAAGAGAGAGAATATTGAATAATCCCCATTGATCCATCACATCTCCAAAAAATGTTTTCAACATGCATCTGTAAAATGATAGTCTAGAAACTATAGCTTTGGTTGTCTTCCTCTCAGGCTTCAGGCTTCCATGCTTCTCCCTGGACCTCCTCAATGTCCACCTCTTGAACATCAGACTTTGAAGCCTCATCTTCACTTTCCAACCTTGTTGAGGATGGCTCGTTGTCAGGCTCAAAAAGCCTTGTATTCAAATAAAATAAAATTGTATTTGTCACATACACATGGTTAGCAGATGTTAATGTGAGTAGAGCGAAATGCTTGTGCTTCTAGTTCCGACAATGTAGTAATAGCCAACAAGTAATCTAACCTAACAATTTCACAACAACTACCTTATACACACAAGTGTAAAGGGATGAAGAATATGTACATAAAGATATATGAATGAGTGATGGTACAGAATGGCATAGGCAAGATACAGTAGATGGTATCGAGTACAGTATATACATATGAGATGAGTAATGTAGGGTATGTAAACAAGATGCAGGAGATGGTATAGAGTACAGTATATACATATGACATGAGTAATGTAGGGTATGGAAACATTATATGAAGTGGCATTGTTTAAAGTGGCTAGTGATACATTTATTTCATACATTTTTCCATTATTAAAGTGGCTAGATTTGAGTCAGTATTTTCGCAGCAGCCACTCAATGTTAGTTGTGGCTCTTTAACAGTCGGATGGCCTTGAGATAGAAGCTGTTTTTCAGTCTCTCGGTCCCTGCTTTGATGCACCTGTACTGACCTCGCCTTCTGGATGATAGCGGGGTGAACAGGCAGTGGCTCGGGTGGTTGTTGTCCTTGATGATCTTTATGGCCTTCCTGTGACATCGGGTGGTGTAGGTGTCCTGGAGGGCAGGTAGTTTGCCCCCGGTGATGCGTTGTGCAGACCTCACTACCCACTGGAGAGCCTTAGGTTTGTGGGTGGAGCAGTTGCTGTACCAGGCGGTGATACAGCCCGACAGGATGCTCTCGATTGTGCATCTAAAAGTTAGTGAGTGCTTGGTCAGCCTGTTGCGTGCACTAATATCAACTGGATATATTATATCATGGAACACACTAATATCAACTGGTTATATTATATCATGGAACACACTAATATCAACTGGTTATATCATGGAACACAATCTGTAATATCAACTGGTTATATTATATCATGGAACACACTAATATCAACTGGTTATATTATATCATGGAACACACTAATATCAACTGGATATATTATATCATGGAACACAATCTGTAATATCAACTGGTTATATTATATCATGGAACACACTAATATCAACTGGTTATATTATATCATGGAACACACTAATATCAACTGGATATATTATATCATGGAACACAATCTGTAATATCAACTGGTTATATTATATCATGGAACACACTAATATCAACTGGTTATATTATATAATGGAACACACTAATATCAACTGGTTATATCATGGAACACACTAATATCAACTGGATATATTATATCATGGAACACAATCTGTAATATCAACTGGTTATATTATACCATGGAACACAATCTGTAATATCAACTGGTTATATTATATCATGGAACACACTAATATCAACTGGTTATATTATATCATGGAACACAATCTGTAATATCAACTGGTTATAATATATCATGGAACACACTAATATCAACTGGTTATATTATATCATGGAACACACTAATATCAACTGGATATATTATATCATGGAACACACTAATATCAACTGGTTATATCATGGAACACAATCTGTAATATCAACTGGTTATATTATATCATGGAACACACTAATATCAACTGGTTATATTATATCATGGAACACACTAATATCAACTGGTTATTTCATGGAACACACTAATATCAACTGGATATATTATATCATGGAACACACTAATATCAACTGGTTATTTCATGGAACACACTAATATCAACTGGTTATTTCATGGAACACACTAATATCAACTGGTTATATTATATCATGGAACACACTAATATCAACTGGTTATATTATATCATGGAACACACTAATATCAACTGGTTATATTATATCATGGAACACACTAATATCAACTGGTTATATCATGGAACACACTAATATCAACTGGTTATATTATATCATGGAACACACTAATATCAACTGGTTATATTATATCATGGAACAGACTAATATCAACTGGTTATATTATATCATGGAACAGACTAATATCAACTGGTTATATTATATCATGGAACACAATCTGTAATATCAACTGGTTATATTATATCATGGAACACAATCTGTAATATCAACTGGTTATAATATATCATGGAACACACTAATATCAACTGGTTATATTATATCATGGAACAGACTAATATCAACTGGTTATATTATATCATGGAACACACTAATATCAACTGGTTATATCATGGAACACACTAATATCAACTGGTTATATTATATCATGGAACACACTAATATCAACTGGTTATATTATATCATGGAACACACTAATATCAACTGGTTATATCATGGAACACACTAATATCAACTGGATATATTATATCATGGAGCACAATCTGTAATATCAACTGGTTATATTATATCATGGAACACACTAATATCAACTGGTTATATTATATCATGGAACACACTAATATCAACTGGTTATATCATGGAACACACTAATATCAACTGGTTATATTATACCATGGAACACAATCTGTAATATCAACTGGTTATATTATATCATGGAACACACTAATATCAACTGGTTATATTATATCACGGAACACACTAATATCAACTGGATATATTATATCATGGAACACAATCTGTAATATCAACTGGTTATATTATACCATGGAACACAATCTGTAATATCAACTGGTTATAATATATCATGGAACACACTAATATCAACTGGTTATATTATATCATGGAACACACTAATATCAACTGGATATATTATATCATGGAACACACTAATATCAACTGGTTATTTCATGGAACACACTAATATCAACTGGTTATATCATGGAACACACTAATATCAACTGGTTATATAATGGAACACACTAATATCAACAGGTTATATCATGGAAGACACTAATATCAACTGGTTATATCATGGAACACACTAATATCAATTGGATATATTATATAATGGAACACACTAATATCAACTGGTTATATTATATCATGGAACACAATCTGTAATATCAACTGGTTATATTATATCATGGAACACAATCTGTACTATCAACAGGTTATATTATATCATGGAACACACTAATATCAACTGGTTATATTATATCATGGAACACACTAATATCAACTGGTTATATTATATCATGGAACACACTAATATCAACTGGATATATTATATAATGGAACACACTAATATCAACTGGATATATTATATCATGGAACAGACCTTTAAAAAGGCAGTAACCTCAGTAGAGGTGCTTGCTTGTTTGAGACTAGGGCTGAGCAATGGCATAGTCTTGTTTTGTTCATTTACCCGACAATACTCTCTTACTTCCTGAGCCCTTACCACAAGCAAGCCATATATTTCATAGCAAAAAAAAACAAAACATGATGTAACATCACAGAATAAAATAGAGGAAAATATTTTTCTAAATGAAAAAAGGTGGCCAGGGTCAAAGTGATGTGAATCTGGAACAGTTATTCTCAGATTGATTATTTGAAAACGGGTCTTATTTTCAGTATAGGTCTACAGTTTAATTTAGTTTATTCTGCCTGTTCTTTGGACTTTTCTAAATGGATGAACAATTCCTCCATATTGAACACTGCAGCCAAACCATCGGGTGAGTAGACCTAGGCTTAATGATTCTGATGAAAACACTCTCTTTGTCTTCATCAAACTAATGTTTTTGCATATTTTCAGTGTGGAACCTGTCTATGTTTAGGGGGAGAGGGGGGCAAACCAATTATACATAGCACTAGCAGTTTGCAAAGTAGCTTAAGCGATGCAATTAGTTCGAAACTGCAGCTCATTGTCTATTTTGAATTTGTGATACAAATGTTGTCATTTGGCAAGGAAGGTAGATTGTGTACCTGTATCAGTTAAAGGCATTTTTTAAGCCCACCGTCCTATTCTTTTTATAGTAATTAATTTCTGTAGGCCTAAAGGGAGCTTGCGTGCGAGCTTAATACACGCGTGTAGAGGGAGCGGTCGGAACGCAACAGAGAGACGCTGAGGGGAAATTGAATTTTTGGAAAAATAACTGTGACACTTGCCTTAGTTTATTTATTTTGTCGTGCCATGCACATGTACTTATACAAATGGAACGCTAGAGTCAAAGCAAATAAACATGGTCTTCAATACTAAATATTATTATTGATTTATTTTTAAAAATGGGGGAGGGGTTGACGTCTGATTATTCATACCCATCATGTTACATTGTACAAATCAGCTACAGCGCTGGCGCCTGACAGATACGAAGGAGTTGTGATAAACGTAAGGCAGACCAGGCAGCCTCTCGAGCATTAATTTATATTGACCTTTAAAGATCAGTTTGAGTCACAAATGGCACCGTATTCCCTTCAGCCACATGGGCCCTGGTTAAACGTAGTACACTGTATAGTGAACAGGAAGCCATTTGGGACACGCAGCTGTTTTAAGCCTCACAAAGGATCCATCTCGTGACTAAGCATAATGTTTCCATTTGAACGTGTTCTAGTACATACCTAGAGTACCTTATCGGAAGAGCTAGTATGGCTCTCGCAAATCACGGTTATACCTCGGGATCAAAATGATGTGACCGTAAAGATCTCGATTTCTGTGTGACTATGTCATGGCAATAAGAGGGATTTGTAGTTGATGCCGAAGCTTTCCAGATAATTCAAATCAGCCTACACAAATACTACTTTGATCGACTCTAGAAAAACACAGAAATTCAACCAAATCTTGAAAAACGGAACTTGTTTATGACAGTGTTTCCGCCACGTAAAATAAATATGAAACAATTACGAATAGAATAACAATTACGAATAACAATAATGAATAGAAAAATCTGACAACCCCATAGTAGTATAATTTATCTATTTACCTATCAGCTTCTATGCCAGATTAATAAATATTCCTCAAGGCACATTCCAGTTACGAGTGCCATAGGGGAAGGAATTCCCAGAATTGGAATATAGGCTGCAAAAGTTGGCTCCATTTACTTAGTAGGCTACTCAAACGTTTACCAACCACACCGGTTTACACTTTATATGGCCTGCGTATGGTATAATAAACAAAAGCCTGAATTAATGATA
Source organism: Oncorhynchus keta (assembly GCF_023373465.1). NCBI lineage: Eukaryota > Metazoa > Chordata > Actinopteri > Salmoniformes > Salmonidae > Oncorhynchus > Oncorhynchus keta. Next base: position 40,198,676 of record NC_068440.1, on the reverse strand, counting down.
ACAGAATTGTCGAAAACAAATAGGTCTACCTGCTTGCACTTCGTGCAGGTTGTGTGTCCATCTACCATCTACCAAGTTGTTATTCCAAACTGGTGCCTTACCTTGCGTAACACCTGTTTCCACGATGGTGTTGTAATCTATTCTCTTATCGTAACCTCCCTTCTTATTTATCCGGTTAATAAACCTACGTTAGGTCATTTTTAGCGTAAACTAGGCTATCCTGGGAAAGTAAACTTAGCAACGTGGGGAGAGGGAACAAACTCTGCTTGTGAAGAAACTAGGACGTTTTATCGCCATATAAATAAGGTACAGTTCCAGGCTCCACACACTCCCAATGCGTGGCTGGTAGCCTGATGTCTGCCTTGCTGCTAACAGAATGGAATTCGCAAAACAAAAAGTTCCTGGGTATTTAAAAAGTGCATTATCTGGATTTAAAAATGTTTTTTTTTCTGACCCGCAATGTAATTGTTCTGAACCGCGAAAAAGAAAAAGAAAAATCCACCCGCCAGCTGTTTTCTCTTTGCAGGTCACCCATGGGTATCTGACCTGATGCAGGACTCTACTTATGACGAGCCCAAAGGGGTTATATATGATCCAATATGTTCAAATAATTTTAATAAATAATTTTACCAATATGTTATATGGCTCATTTCTGCATAAACCAGAGCAAACACCGGTTTCTTTCTTCACCCCTCCTCCCCCTTATGTGGCCCAGTAAAATGTCAGGAAATGAGAGTCTTGCTCTTCTCTTCTGTGGGATGGGTGGATGGCACACAGTGGAATGAGGAGCGAGAGAACGAGGGCCACACTGCAGAGACCTACAGTATACCACAGAGACCTACTGTATACTACAGAGACCTACTGTATACTACAGAGACCTACAGTATACTACAGAGACCTACTGTATACTACAGAGACCTACAGTATACCACAGAGACCTACAGTATACCACAGAGACCTACAGTATACCACAGAGACCTACTGTATACTACAAAGACCTACAGTATACTACAGAGACCTACAGTATACTACAGAGACCTACTGTATACTACAGAGACCTACAGTATACCACAGAGACCTACAGTATACCACAGAGACCTACTGTATACTACAGAGACCTACTGTATACTACAGAGACCTACAGTATACTACAGAGACCTACTGTATACTACAGAGACCTACAGTATACTACAGAGACCTACTGTATACTACAGAGACCTACAGTATACTACAGAGACCTACAGTATACTACAGAGATCTACTGTATACTACAGAGACCTACAGTATACCACAGAGACCTACAGTATACCACAGAGACCTACAGTATACCACAGAGACCTACTGTATACTACAGAGACCTACAGTATACCACTGAGACCTACTGTATACTACAGAGACCTACAGTATACTACAGAGACCTACAGTATACTACAGAGACCTACTGTATACTACAGAGACATACAGTATACCACAGAGACCTACTGTATACTACAGAGACCTACAGTATACTACAGAGACCTACAGTATACTACAGAGATCTACTGTATACTACAGAGACCTACAGTATACCACAGAGACCTACAGTATACCACAGAGACCTACAGTATACCACAGAGACCTACTGTATACTACAGAGACCTACAGTATACCACTGAGACCTACTGTATACTACAGAGACCTACAGTATACTACAGAGACCTACAGTATACTACAGAGACCTACTGTATACTACAGAGACATACAGTATACCACAGAGACCTACAGTATACCACAGAGACCTACAGTATACAACAGAGACCTACTGTATACTACAGAGACCTACAGTATACTACAGAGACCTACAGTATACTACAGAGATCTACTGTATACTACAGAGACCTACAGTATACCACAGAGACCTACAGTATACCACAGAGATCTACTGTATACTACAGAGACCTACAGTATACTACAGAGACCTACAGTTTACTACAGAGACCTACAGTATACCACAGAGACCTACTGTATACTACAGAGACATACAGTATACCTCAGAGACCTACAGTATACCACAGAGACCTACAGTATACCACAGAGACCTACAGTATACTACAGAGACCTACAGTATACCACAGAGACCTACAGTATACTACAGAGACCTGCAGTATACCACAGAGACCTACAGTATACTACAGACCTACAGTATACTACAGAGACCTGCAGTATACCACAGAGATCTACTGTATACTACAGAGACCTACAGTATACTACAGAGACCTACAGTATACTTCAGAGATCTACTGTATACTACAGAGACCTACAGTATACCACAGAGACCTACAGTATACCACAGAGATCTACTGTATACCACAGAGACCTACAGTATACTACAGAGACCTACAGTATACCACAGAGACCTACAGTATACTACAGAGACCTACAGTATACCACAGAGACCTACAGTATACCACAGAGACCTACAGTATACCACAGAGACCTACAGTATACCACAGAGACCTACAGTATACTACAGAGACCTACAGTATACTACAGAGACCTACAGTATACCACAGAGACCTACAGTATACTACAGAGACCTACAGTATACCACAGAGACCTACAGTATACTACAGAGACCTACAGTATACTACAGAGACCTACAGTATACCACAGAGACCTACAGTATACTACAGAGACCTACAGTATACCACAGAGACCTTCAGTATACTACAGAGACCTACAGTATACCACAGAGACCTACAGTATACCACAGAGACCTACAGTATACTACAGAGACCTACAGTATACTACAGAGACCTACAGTATACCACAGAGACCTGCAGTATACCACAGAGACCTACAGTATACTACAGAGACCTACAGTATACTACAGAGACCTGCAGTATACTACAGAGACACACAGTATACTACAGAGACCTACAGTGTACTACAGAGACACACAGTATACTACAGAGACCTACAGTGTACTACAGAGACCTACAGTATACCACAGAGACCTACAGTATACTACAGAGACCTACTGTATACTACAGAGACCTACAGTATACTACAGAGACCTACTGTATACTACAGAGACCTACAGTATACTACAGAGACCTACAGTATACTACAGAGACCTACTGTATACTACAGAGACCTACAGTATACTACAGAGACCTACTGTATACTACAGAGACCTACAGTATACTACAGAGACCTACTGTATACTACAGAGACCTACTGTATACTACAGAGACCTACAGTATACTACAGAGACCTACAGTATACTAGAGACCTACAGTATACCACAGAGACCTACAGTATACCACAGAGACCTACATTATACCACAGAGACCTACAGTATATCAAAGAGACCTACTGTATACTACAGAGACCTGCAGTATACCACAGAGACCTACAGTATACTACAGAGACCTACAGTATACTACAGAGACCTACAGTATACTACAGAGACCTACAGTATACTACAGAGACCTACAGTATACTACAGAGACCTACAGTATACTAGAGACCTACAGTATACTACAGAGACCTACAGTATACTACAGAGACCTACAGTATACCACAGAGACATACAGTATACCACAGAGAAATACAGTATACTACAGAGACCTACAGTATACCACAGAGACCTACAGTATACTACAGAGACCTACAGTATACCACAGAGAACTACAGTATACTACAGAGACCTACAGTATACCACAGAGACCTACAGTATACTACAGAGACCTACTGTATACTACAGAGACCTACAGTATACCACAGAGAAATACAGTATACTACAGAGACCTACAGTATACCACAGAGACCTACAGTATACTACAGAGACCTACAGTATACCACAGAGACCTACAGTATACTACAGAGACCTACTGTATACTACAGAGACCTACAGTATACCACAGAGAAATACAGTATACCACAGAGACCTACAGTATACCACAGAGACATACAGTATACCACAGAGAAATACAGTATACTACAGAGACCTACTGTATACCACAGAGACATACAGTATACTACAGAGACCTACAGTATACTACAGACCTACAGTATACTAGAGACCTACAGTATACTACAGAGACCTACAGTATACTACAGAGACCTACTGTATACTACAGAGACCTACAGTATACTACAGAGACCTACAGTATACTACAGAGACCTACAGTATACCACAGAGACCTGCAGTATACTACAGAGACCTACTGTATACTACAGAGACCTACAGTATACCACAGAGACCTACAGTATACTACAGAGACCTACTGTATACTACAGAGACCTGCAGTATACTACAGAGACCTACTGTATACTACAGAGACCTACAGTATACCACAGAGACCTACTGTATACTACAGAGACCTACAGTATACCACAGAGACCTGCAGTATACTACAGAGACCTACAGTATACTACAGAGACACACAGTATACTACAGAGACCTACAGTATACTACAGAGACCTACAGTATACTACAGAGACCTGCAGTATACTACAGAGACCTACAGTATACTACAGAGACCTACAGTATACTACAGAGACCTACAGTATACCACAGAGATCTACTGTATACTACAGAGACCTACAGTATACTACAGAGACCTACAGTATACTACAGAGACCTACAGTATACCACAGAGACCTACAGTATACTACAGAGACCTACAGTATACTACAGAGACCTACAGTATACTACAGAGACCTACAGTATACTACAGAGACCTACAGTATACTACAGAGACCTACAGTATACTACAGAGACCTACAGTATACTACAGAGACCTACAGTATACTACAGAGACCTACAGTATACTACAGAGACCTACAGTATACCACAGAGACCTACAGTATACTACAGAGACCTACAGTATACCACAGAGACCTGCAGTATACTACAGAGACCTGCAGTATACCACAGAGACCTGCAGTATACTACAGAGACCTACTGTATACCACAGAGACCTACAGTATACCACAGAGAAATACAGTATACCACAGAGACCTACAGTATACTACAGAGACCTACAGTATACCACAGAGACCTACTGTATACTACAGAGACCTACAGTATACCACAGAGAAATACAGTATACCACAGAGACCTACAGTATACTAGAGACCTACAGTATACCACAGAGACCTACAGTATACTACAGAGACCTACTGTATACTACAGAGACCTGCAGTATACTACAGAGACCTACTGTATACCACAGAGACATACAGTATACCACAGAGACATACAGTATACCACAGAGAAATACAGTATACCACAGAGACCTACAGTATACTACAGAGACCTACAGTATACTACAGAGACCTACAGTATACTACAGAGACCTACAGTATACTACAGAGACCTACAGTATACTAGAGACCTACAGTATACTACAGAGACCTACAGTATACCACAGAGACCTACAGTATACAACAGAGACCTACAGTATACTACAGAGACCTACAGTATACTAGAGACCTACAGTATACTAGAGACCTACAGTATACTACAGAGACCTACAGTATACTACAGAGACCTACAGTATACTACAGAGACCCACAGTATACTAGAGACCTACAGTATACTACAGAGACCTACATTATACCTCAGAGACCTACAGTATACTAGAGACCTACAGTATATTAGAGACCTACAGTATACTACAGAGACCTACAGTATACTAGAGACCTACTGTATACTACAGAGCCCTACAGTATACTAGAGACCTACAGTATACTAGAGACCTACAGTATACTAGAGACATACAGTATACCACAGAGACCTACAGTATACTACAGACCTACAGTATACCACAGAGACCTACAGTATACTAGATACCTACAGTAGTATACTAGAGACATACAGTATACCACAGAGACCTACAGTATACTACAGACCTACAGTATACCACAGAGACCTACTGTATACTACAGAGACCTACAGTATACTAGAGACCTACAGTATACCACAGAGACCTACTGTATACTACAGAGACCTACAGTATACTAGAGACCTACAGTATACTAGAGACCTACAGTATACTACAGACCTACAGTATACCACAGAGACCTACAGTATACTACAGACCTACAGTATACCACAGAGACCTACTGTATACTACAGACCTACAGTATACCACAGAGACCTACTGTATACTACAGACCTACAGTATACCACAGAGACCTACTGTATACTACAGACCTACAGTATAC